>NC_091462.1:118994712-119174712 GCF_027789765.1 Dendropsophus ebraccatus
CTACAGCTGCGGTGACACCCCTGTCTATGCTTCTTGTTAGTGTTGGGCCTACGTTTGCACAACCTTACTAGGTGAGTGGCTTTTAATAAATTCTACTCCTCACCTCCACTAGCCCTATTACACCAGGAGGCTCCCCCCATCCTTTTCCTCTTTCAAGTGTTGTCACTTTATTGTTGTGGACTCATCTCTAAATTGTATCCACTGAGGATAGTACATAGCATAGCACATGCCCCTTGCTTCTATGTATTTGGATTAGTAGTGCCAAATCTGTCTGTGCTCTTCCTTCCTTCCTTCCTTTCTTCCTTCCTTGTCTGTTCCTCACAAAACCACCTCCAAGATTTCCCCCGAGCATTCTCCATACTCTGGAATTCCCCCACCCTAACCCAACCCCACACATCTGGCTCTCACCCGTCACAACCATTGAAAACAACTTGAAAATCAATCTCTTGAGAAAAGGCTACAATCTACAACAATCTGGCTGCCATCTTCCCTCACTGTGACCGCAGCTGTCTCCTTCCTTCCCCCCACTCTGTACCAAGCTTCTCTGTCGATGTGATGACCCCATATTTCTTCCCTGTTTGGTGTCATGTCCATGTTTCTACTCTTCCACTTCTCTTTTGCTTTATTGTCTCCATCAGTTCCTCTGTCCTTCCCTGGAGCTTCTTTGGGGGTGTATAAGCCTCCGTTTCTTACCATCAGAGTCAATTTTTTTTCTTTCATCTGTTGTTTAGGATGAGACATATTCAAATTAAGTCAAATGAGTAGAGAGCTATTCCACAGGCCTGGAGTTTGCATATTTCTATAGGTGAACGTTCTCTAAGTTCCCTCTCAATGTATTAGCCCACAGGATTGAGCACAGTGCAACCTCTCTCCTTCTCCTTAAATTGACATCTTACCTTAATTTTCAGGCACCAGAGAAGCTCGACCTGATGGACATGGATCCTGGCAGCCTTAGTGTTGTAATTGGTCTTTCAGTTATCGCATCTGAGGTGTTTGTCACTGTGTTCACCATTATTTTCATCATTTCTGCAGTCTTACTAGATTTTCATAGAAAAAATAAGATTGACCCCAATGAGAAGATCCAGTTGGCTCTGAAAATGTCCGGATTCATTTTCACTACTTTGGTCGCTCACAATGAGTTCTCTAAGATCCTGCAGCCTGACCTTCCCAAACTGTCTCATGCGAGCCCTTTATTTAGCGTGGTCTTTGTGTACTGTGTGTGCTCCAGTTCATGGCTGGTAGCCCTCCAATGCTTCTTCTATCTCATTAAGATTGTACCCTTCCATTGGGTCTTTATTCCTTGGGTGAGGATGAGGATCAGCTCTATTGTCGCCAAGCAGATTGTGGTGGTGGAGATGGTGTCTGTATGTATGAGTCTCTTACAATTACTTCGATATAGAGCGGCACCCATCTCCCCCACAAACAGCTCATATATCTCATCCACCTTCATCACTCCAGAAGAAAAGATTGTATATGACTCTGTGACATACTTCATACTGAATGTGAATTGTGCTTTACTTGTCTTCACAATAATCGCCACCTTCATAACCGCAGCCTTCCTGAGGTGCCACATAAAGAAGATGAAGGACACCAACACAACGGGCGAGGTCCACCAATATAACCATGCCATCCAGACACTGCTGTGTTTCTTAGTACTTTACGCTATGTTTTATGTGGTGGTCATCCTCTATTATTTCTCAGTTTTCCACATTTATAGTATCGGGTACTGGATTAACCTTCTATTGGTCTTCTCATTTATGCCATCAGTAAATATTCTACAAATTCTTGGAAACTCCCATCTGCGGATGACCTGGAAGGAGATAACAAGTTCCTTCCCTCCATGTAGAGAGCCTAATACCCAGTAACCTTCAGTGAAGGCATCGGGGGAGCGGGGATGTTACTGTGGATAATATGGATCCATTTAGGTGTATGTAACCAGTGGCCACTTCAAAATTCTAGTCCTGTTTTTTTTGTTCCCTTATTAACCCTTTAATTAAAGTAGGAAAATGCTACTATGGATGCACCTCAAGAGTGCTGTCATATTGACTGCCTGTTCCAGATTACAGGTTAAAAGTTTATAGGAGAATCAAACACCCTGACACATTGATGGTTAAGGTGGATCTCCTCTATTTAAAGATGGCAGCAGTATATATACCCTAGGGGGGGGGGGGGGGGGGTGTTATTCTACTAAGGCTTGTGTCAGTACTTCATTGGCTGAGGTACAAAAAGAGTTAGTTACATAGCACAAGTTTCGCAAATAGAACAATAGAGATAGTATAAGGGCTCTCACCTGTTAAAAATGTTTATTGTAGAAACATCTTAAAAGTCTGTAAACGACACAGCAGGCGGCGAGGACGCCAGTAGCTCTTCGGCGTGCCATCTTGTAGACACCTCCTTTCTAATTTATAAAGTTGGTAAACTGTAGTTGATTGTAATACAGTACATTCTTTTTTTACTGTTATAATAGGGATCAGTGATTCAAATCCAGCTTTTTGCCAGCTCCCCCCTTTGGCACCCGATGGCATCCGTATAAACGTGGGTCAAAACTGCCAGGGGCTTTTAGGCATCCATAGCAGCCAGAATGCTTCTCATGTTTTTGCTATACTCTGCTCTGCTATTTCTTATTGTAGCAGTGCCAAGTATTCTCTTCCTGGCTGATCAGCATTAGGCGTTGTGTGTGTTCACTGATTGTTGACTGACAGCTGACTCACCAGTCAGCTGTCGGTATTTGGGCAGGACCTGGAGCCTCAGCCCCAATCCAGCCTGGGGCTGGGACTACAGGCCCCATAAGTACCTGCACTTGTAACATGTTCCTTTCCTGTGATAGAGCCTAGTCCGTAGTGCCTTGATCTAGCGTTTTCTGACTTGGACATTCTGTGTGTTTATGACCTTTGGCTTTTTGTGACCTCGACTACTCTCCAGGACTCCGATTTTGTACTTTAGCTCTAGCATGTTGCCGACTTGACCACTGACCCTTCTTTTATTGTGTGTGTTTTGTCTTGTCTTGTTTTTTGTATCCACCTATTACAGCACAGGGAATGTCGCCCAGTTGCCTGCTGTCACCTAGGGCAAATTGCGGCAAGCAGGTAGGGATAGCTGAGGCGGGCTCAGTATTAGGGCTTGCACAATCTGTGTCTTATCCCCGCCAGTTTCCTGACAGGGACACTCTAGTTCAATGTTTCAAAATGTAAAGTAATGCATTTGGGCAAGAGGAATCTTCTATCCGAGTATCATATCTGCATTCTGCATTAGCAAAGACTTCAGAAGAGAAAGGTCTAGGAGAAGTGAAAAATGTAGAAGAAAAATTGAGTGTTTATGATAAAAACTCCACATAAGAACAAGGGGACAGGTCAGAAACAACACAACAAAATATTCTTTCATTGAAAGAGTAGCAGATGCTGGAACAAACTTCCAGTGTATGTGGCAGGTAAATCTACAATAACTGAAAGGAAATACTAATAGGGCAGATAAGATGGACCAGGTGGTCTTTTTCTGCCAACAATCTTTTAAGTTTATACCTAATAAAAGAAAAACAATGTGTGAATGTACATTCAATATACATCTTAGTTACAACAAAAGAAATCAAAGCTATTATTAATATCCAAACCAATATATATATACAGTATATTCATGGCAACCATCTTTCAATAAGATGTAAAATTACAGAATTTAATTATTAAAAGAATAACTAATAACTCTTATCAGATGCCGCCGGGGCCTTACACCATTCTCCTCATCAGATGCCACCGCTGCTTTACACCATTCTCCTCATCAGATGCCACCGGTGTCTTACACCATTCTCCTCATCAGATGCCGCCGGTGCCTTACACCATTCTCCTCATCAGATGCCGCCGGTGCTTTACACCATTCTTCTCCTTATCAGATGCCGCCGGAGCCTTACACCATTCTCCTCATCAGATGCCGCCGGTGCCTTACACCATTCTCCTCATCAGATGCCGCTGGTGCCTTACACCATTCTCCTCATCAGATGCCGCCGGTGCCTTACACCATTCTCCTCATCAGATGCCACCGGGGCCTTACACCATTATCATCAGATGCCGCCGGTGCCTTACACCATTATCATCAGATGCCGCCGGTGCCTTACACCATTCTCCTCATCAGATGCCGCCGGTGCCTTACACCATTCTCCTCATCAGATGCCGCCGGTGCCTTACACCATTCTCCTCATCAGATGCCGCTGGTGCTTTACACCATTCTTCTCCTTATCAGATGCCGCCGCTGCTTTACACCATTCTCCTCATCAGATGCCGCCGGTGCCTTACACCATTCTCCTCATCAGATGCTACCAATGTCTTACACCATTCTCCTCATCAGATGCCGCCGGTGCCTTACACCATTCTCCTCATCAGATGCCGCTGGTGCTTTACACCATTCTTCTCCTTATCAGATGCCGCCGCTGCTTTACACCATTCTCCTCATCAGATGCCGCCGGTGCCTTACACCATTCTCCTCATCAGATGCCGCCGGTGCTTTACACCATTCTCCTCATCAGATGCCGCCGGAGCCTTACACCATTCTCCTCATCAGATGCCGCCGGAGCCTTACACCATTCTCCTCATCAGATGCCGCTGGAGCCTTACACCATTCTCCTCATCAGATGCCGCTGCTGATTTACACCATTCTTCTTCTCATTCGCTCCACTTTACCTTCTGTAATCATTACTCAGAAATTCCAGTTGTATCCACATAGTGGCAGCATATCCGTCTAATCACCTCATTAATACCAAAATAACCAAACCTTATTGTCTCATCTTTCCCGTCCCTAGACTGTCCCTAATCCTGACTACTCTGAAGCCAATCTCCTCTAGGTCCCTTTACCGTCAGACTGCCCATAGAGGTTGAACATCCTACGTCTCATACCTAACCTATTCTCCTGTCACTCAACCTACAACTCATACCTGACCTAGGAGATATTGGACTGGATATAAGAATGTGGTATCCTCAATTCGAGGAGAAGGTATTGAGCTGGATATAATACTTAAAGTGAGAGCATCACTCTAAGAAGATGTAATTGGCCAGGATAAAAATGTGAGACTATCACCCTGAGGAGAAGATATTAAGCTGGACAAAATAATAATAGAACCTCACCTGGATAGAATAATGTGAGAACCTCACCTGGATAGAATAATGTGAGAACCTCACCTGGATAGAATAATGTGAGAACCTCACCTGGATAGAATAATGTGAGAACCTACCCTGGATAGAAGAACGTGCGAATCCCATCGTAGAATCTTCACAATTGTTTATTTCTCACATTTTCTCTCTGTGTTCCTTGGCTACTCTTTTTTCCTCCGTCTGCTACTTCTGCTGCACTTCTCCATCACATATCTTCTCCATCATTCTCTTTCCATGAAGCCGCTGGTGGTTGCGTAATGCACCATTTCTGACCATTAGTGATGCTGATGACAAGTAACTTATGGTTTGTTTCATCTCATTTGCTGCTTTGCATGAGGCAAATACAAGTTAGTCAAATTGTAACAGAGATGTATCCCGTAGGCCTAGAGTTTGCATATTTACACAGGTAATTGTCCCTCTCGCTTCTCCCACAATGTATCAGACCACAGGTGGAGAAGCTGAGATTGAGCAGAGTGTAAATCATCTCCTTCACCTCAAACTCTAAGGTTCTTCATATAATTGGGCACCAGACGAGACAAGCCTCCTTGACATGGATCCTGGCAGCCCCGGTTCTGTGCTTGGTCTCTCAGTTCTGGTAGCTGAGGTATTTGTTGGTGTGTTCACCATCATCTTTATCACCTCTGTCATCTTATATGATTCTTATAGAAAAAAGATGATAGACAATAAGGCTAAGATCAGGCTTGCTCTGAAAGTGTCCAGTTTGTTTTTCATGACTGTGTTGCCTTACTTTGATATCTACAACGTCTTACAACCCGACCATTCTACGATGCCTCATGAGAGTCCTGTATTTACTGTGGTCATTGTGTACTGTATGTGCTCGTGTTCCTGGCTCATCACCCTCCAATGCTTCTTCTACTTCATTAAGATTGTACACTTCAGATGGGTCTTCATTCGTTGGGCGAAGTTGAGGATCAGCGCCATTGTCACCAGGCAGATTGTGGTGGTGGAGGTGGTATCCCTGAGTGCCAGTCTCTTACATTTACTTCCCTATAGAATGACACAGGACTCTTCCACAAACAGCTCATATATCTCATCTACCTACAATACTCTAGAAGAAATGATTGTCAATAACTATGGGTCCTATCTCGTACTGATTATTGTTTTTTCGCTGCTTCTCTTAACAACAACGGCCACCTTTGTAACCACGGCCTTTCTGAGGTGCCACATAATGAAGATGAAAGACACTAAGACTACCGGAGAGGTCCACCAGTATAACCTTGTGGTCCAGAAGATGCTGCGCTTCCTGTTCCTTTTCTCCTTCTTTAACGTGATGATGTTTCTCTATTATTTTTCGGTTTTCAAACATTTTACTATCGGGTATTGGATCAACCTTGTATTGGTCTTCTCCTTCATTCCAACAATAAATATACTGCAAATCTTTGAGACTCCTCTTCTGAGGGCAGCCTGGAAGGAGATGATAAGTTACGTCACTCGCTCTAGAGGATCCCAGTGAAGGTTCAGCGATGGCATTGGAGATACCAAGGAGGGTGGGATACAGCAGCTTCTGGTCATATATAGAATGACAGTGATATTTTATAAAGTGTGAAGATTCCTGTAACCTTCCTCTTAGCATTAGGCCTGTGGTTTGTTTAATGATCTGTTTTCTAAGTCATTATTATGACAAAACAAAGTGATATAAAGACTTTACTCTGAATAAAATCCCAATATTACCAGTCACCAATAACCAGATTTTGTCCACATTATTATCAGTCACCAATAACCAGAGCTTGTCTACAATATTATTAGAGATGAGCGAACATGCTCGTCCAAGCTTGGTACTCGATCAAGTATTAGGGTACTCGATGGTTCTCGTTACTCGGACGAGCATCTCGCGATACTCGAGGAAATCTCATCATCCGTTTCCTGTAAGTTTGGGCGCTATTTCTCAGCCAATAAACATGCAGGAGACTCTTTGGTACATCCTGCGATGACGTGGGACCCATACATGTCGATAGCAGCGATTGGTTGGCCAGATAAAACAGCGATTGGTTGGCCCTGCCATATAAAACTGGGCGGGGACAGTGCTGGCTTCAGACGCATGCTGTGAGAGATCAGGGACAGAGCTGCTGCTGGTCAGGGAGAGTGTCAGTGTAGGATATAGCCTTCCAGTAGGCCGGGTATATACTAGCAATACAAACAAACAGACCTTTTCAGGGCTTAAAAGCCTTTATTAATACTATTACTACAGACTGCTGGCTGGGAGTTGTAGTGCAGCTGCCGCGATTTAACCAGCACACTGTGGTGACTGGCTGCTGGCAGAAAGGGGGCATTAAGTGTTGCATACAGACCCCTAAGAAGTGCTCAGTGTACTCCTTTTTGATTTTGGGGCTGGTGGTCCTGGTGTACTACATTGTATAGCCGGGATTTGTAGTGCACCATGCATAGAACTTACTTCACTGCTCATTGTATTGGGGTAACAAAGTGTGTACAGTTGTTGCCCATACCAGATAGCACCGTCAAGCCCCCCCCTAAACTAGTGTGTACTACACTGTATTGCTTCTGTATCACTTCTAATGGTTCTCTGTGTCCTCACTGCCTGACGTCACACTACGTCTGCAGAGGAGCGGGACTGGTTGCCGGGGGCCCGCCGATCGCGTCTCGCCAACCAGCCAACCAGCTGTTTTATTTTATTTTTTTTGGTCTAGCCGTGGCCAGGGCCTCACCACCCCCAGCCACGGCATCAAGTGTTCTCTTGATGGTGAGTGGTGAGTGAGAGCAGGCCTAGCCAGTTAGCTGTCAGCACCCGGGTTCATGTCCACTACATATCCCAGCCCCTGGACTCACTCCAATTTTTGGGTGGGCTCACTTGATTCCTCACTCACTTGTAATGGCTCTCTGTGTGCTGAATGCCATGCAGTGTCTGGCCTAGTTTTTGGGAGCCTCACTTGCTTCCTCACTCACTTGTAATGGCTCTCTGTGTGTTCAAGGCCCTGCAGTGTCTGGCCTAGTTTTGGGAGCCTCACTAGGTGTGCCTGCCCTTGCCTACTTTTTGCTGGGCCTTAACTAGCATCCATGTTGACCACTGCTGGGCCTTTACTGACATCCATGTTGACTACTGCTGGGCCTGCCCTTGCCTCCTTTTTGCTGGGCCTTAACTGGCATCCATGTTGACTACTGGTGTGCCTGCCCTTGCCTAGTTTTTGCTGGGCCTTAACTGGCATCCATGTTGACTACTGCTGGGCCTTTACTGGCATCCATGTTGACTACTTCTGACTACTGGTGTGCCTGCCCTTGCCTCCATGTTGGCTACTGCTGATCCTGCCTGGCCTCCATGTTAACTACTGTTGCTCCTGCCTGGCCTCCATGTTGGTTACTGTTGCTCCTGCCTGGCCTCCATGTTGGCTACTGCTGCTCCCGGGAGTTCTCTGTGTGCTCAATGCCATGCAGTGGTTGGTATAATTTTGGGGAGGCTTACTTTCTTCCTCACTCACTTTTAATGGTTCTCTGTGTGCTCACTGCCATGCTAGGGCTGGTATAATTTTTGGAAGGCTGACTGGCTACCGCTTCTACCTTGGTTACTCTGTCCTCACCGCTATGCTGTTTCAGGCCATGTTCACACTACGTAAGAGACCGACCGTTCCGTGACCCCAGCCGGGTCACTTAAGTACCGGCCGGATGATCTTTCGGCCGCGGAGCTCTGATGCCAGAGCCGCTCGCTTCACTGTGTCGCTTCACTGTGAATTCACTGAATTCCAGCCGCAGAAAACTGACATGTCAGTTGTTTGCGGCGGCGTATGGGATCCCGGCCGGAGCGCACACAATGTGTGTACGCTCCGGCCGGGATCCCATAGAACAACAGGCATTGTTCCACCGGGGTAAAAGTATGTCCATTGTTGCCATGTGAACATAGCCTCAGGCTGAATTTTTGGGTGGTTCATGATAAGCTACCTCTGTTTTAATGGTTCCCTGTGTTCTCACTGCCATGCTGTGTCAGGCTGAGCTTTTGGGTGGTCCCTATGCCTACCTCTGTTTTAACCAGGCTGTTGCACAGAATTAGGCATAATGGTGCCATTAGGCAGCCTCAGAGGCATGCATACATGCTGCCCCTGCTGTTTCCTGTCAGTTTCCATTGTGTTTCCATCAATTTCTGAGGTTCACAGGTTTTCACATGACCTTCTCTCTACCGAACTTGAGTCCCCTCAAAAAATGCTCAAGTCTCCCATTGACTTCAATGGGGTTCGTTACTCGAAACGAGAACTCGAGTATCGGGAAATACTCGTCTCGAGTAACGAGCACCCGAGCATTTTAGTACTCGCTCATCACTAAATATTACCAGTCACCAATAACCAGAGATCATCTACAATATTAGCGGTCACCAATAACCCGAGCTTTTCTGCGGTGCTACATAGTGTGTCATGTTCATGTTACACTTACAGACACACAATTAATAGCTTAGAAATATGAAGGATCTTAGTAAACATCTCAGGACCATGTCTCCCAGTCTTTCTCCCCAGTCCTTGATGTCTCTGTGTTAGAAGATGGCGCATTGTGTCGTCTTTCATTTTGTCAATCCTTGATAAAACTTAATAAGGCTAGGTTCACACTGCGTTTTCAGCATCCGTTTAACGGATCCGGGTTTTTTAACGGTCAAAAAAGTAGTGTCAGCAGTACTTTATTGTGCGTCCAAAAAACGCATCAGTTTTAATCCGTTTTTTTTTTTGTATAATGGAAGTCATAGGAAAAACGGATCAAAAACGGATGCACACAAATGCATTCGTTTTTTTGCAATCCATTTAAAAAAAAAACGGATCTGTTACACGGATGCTGAAAACGCAGTGTGAACCTAGCCTAAAACATGTAGCAAAGGAACATTGTCTCTTCTTGTGTGATTTGTTCTATAATGTCTCAACTCTAAATAGGTTGTCGTATCTAAACATAAAAGCTCTGATATTTTTTTTCTGACATGACAGTGCCTCAGGACAGACAGTGATAGGATAAAACTTACATGTAGCCCATTAGGTAATTCTCAGGTAATATTGCGTCGTAGCAGCGTGGGGCCTGTTGGCCGGAGCAGCTCTGGCAGTGTTGCGATTGGCGAACACGAACAATTAGTATCATGTTTGTACAAACTTATGAACATTTATGAACATGTTCGCTCATCACTAACTATATCCCGCTGTGAGACCCTGGAAAGAGTTACTTTCCTCAGGTGAAATATAAACTTAGTGGCACACCGGTACTGGGACACTACAATATAACGGGTGACTAAATCCACTGGTATAAAGAGCATTTCTTACTATGAAGGACCCGTCCTGTTCTGAATTATACAACCACTGTGTTAATATGAATGAGCACTGTGTATTTTACAGGGGGGCCCGGCTTGAGGACACTTTGTCATTTGCTTTTTGAACTTCTAGAATATATAGAAATTGTCCAAAGCGCAGATAGTTTTAGTCATGAACTCATTAACATGTTAGACGAACCTGTTTCTATGGCCGATATTGCCATGTCAGCAGTAAGAACATGTTAAACCAAGGAAGATATTTGGCACTCAGAACATAGCCTTAGATTGTATACCCAGTAGCTGAGGTGGGACAAGTCACTGAGCCTGGAGGCGGCTGCCCACGATGGCGTGATACCAGGGCAGGAGCCAGGAAGGAAAGTCCTGAATACGTTCCTCCTGCAGGGCTGCCTCAGGGTGCAGAGATTTCTCTTTGTCCTCTACATATCTGCCCTGTTTGTTAAGGAAGTTTATGTAATTTATTTCAGGCCGTTGTTAACATGTTCAACTTTTTAACCGTCCTTTGCATTTAAGTCAATGGAATTGTATTACAGGACATACCCAAAGGGCCAGCAGTAAATACTGAGTTATAATATAGCTTATAGTTACTATGGCTGACATTGCAATGCTGGCCATAGAAGCATACCAAACAATGGCCGTTGTTAGTACGTTGTGTGAACATAGCCTGAAAGAGTCCTGCCCAGATAGCCTCTCTACATTGCACACGTTACACAGCAGTCAATCCCTTATTCTGGTGTGTAGACATCTTTATTCCTGCAATCCATGAATCTGTTGTACTTTACTTGTCCTATGCTGTGACACGCCATCGGGTTGGAGGACAGTCTACACACTGACGTCATGGTCTACAGTTGCTCATTTGTATGGGAACCGATACCCTTAGAGAATTTGCATTGTTCAAACTCAGGATTCAACCACCAGAAATCATCAACTAAACCTTAAAGATAAAGAACAAGCAACATCCAGAAGATGTTCTCCGTACTCGGGACCCTTATGTTGATGGGCGTTGTCTTGGACACTGGGATTTCGATCACTCTGAACATCTTTATAGTAATGGTGGCTGCCAAAAGCATGAAGAATGGAAGGAAGGTGTTTCCCCCGGACGTCATCCACCTGGTGATGGGACTGGTGAACCTCCTCCTGCAGTGCTGCCTGTCGGTGCAGAGCTTTCTCTTTGTTCTCTACATATCTGCTATGTTTGTTAGGGAGTTTTATATACCAATGACAGTATTTATTCTCACTCTGACGTACTTTAGCTCTTGGCTCAATGCCTTGCTCTCTTCTTACTACTTTGCCACCATCACCAACTTCACACATCAACTCTTTCTTTGGTTCAGGAAGATGATCTCCACCTCCTTGTGGCTCCTGCTCTCTTTGTCAGCTCTTGACTCATTCATCGTTGCTGTCTCATCCATCTGGGCTCTAAATGTAGAAATTGAAACTGATTCTCTTGATAATTGCACTGGGGGAAACTCTTTTATCAAGGGGATGTTGTCTTTTCATCCATCTTATGTACTAGTAGGCGCAATTCTGGGAAGCTTCTTGCCCTTTGCACTTACTCTTCTCTCAATCCTACTGACATTTGCTTCTCTTATAAAACATGTGAATAAAATTAGGCAGAAGAATTCTGGATTTACCCGACAAGCCCACATCAATGCCATCAGGAGAATGTTCCTGTTGTTAACCATTTGTTCTATCTTCTGCATTTGCCAGCTAATGCTTCTCCCATCTAGAGTTGGCTCATCTTACTCTAGTTTGGTCACCATTAGCCAAATCCTAATGATAATATTCCCAATTGCAGATGCCATAGTTATAATCCAAGCGTCCTCTAAAATGCAGCAGACACTTGTGAAGACATTCTGCACTTGTGCTGGAAAACAATGACACTAACAGCTACCAGGAAATGCCATTGAGCCTTGATTTCTTCCCAAGAGAATCCTGGAGATACCTACAGTAATGACATCCCATGCCCAAGTCCCATATGTCCAACGATGACTTAAAGCTCCAATGCTCCAATGTCAAAGGGAAATATAGATCAACCTATAACTCAATATCACAGACGAAGATACAATATGAAGATAATACATAAATGAGAATGCATGGAGGAATACAAGACAATGTTTAGATGACTACAGATTAACTGCATCTGCTCAGTTTTAGCTCATCAATATGTATGGCAATAATACACAGTCACAGAATCCCAAGAGAGCTGATCAGCTTTCTACTCATCTGATATCTCTGGCTGAACTATGGCACAAACATGACTATGTACATCATACAACTAATCCAGAAGACCAGGAGGGTCCGGATCCCATCCCCCGACCATCATTTACGATCAACCACGTCCATGAACAGTGGAAATATCCCTGACTACTGCCTAATGGATGCCAATTTATTGTTGAGGACACAAAACAGAAACCAGTATATGCTCGGTATGATGAGTATGCCCCTATAGGAGCCGGATGAGATACGTGCATCTCCAACAACACTTGATAGAAGGTGCAATGTAGAAGGGATTGTGAATATAAGCAAGTAGGAGTTCAGGGCTACAATCGGTCATGGGCCGCACCAACGTTACTACAGATCCCTGCCTCATAGTCATTTCATCCCGTCAGGAGATGGCTACAACTTTTAGGAAGAGGAAACCTTCAGCAACAATAAATTACTGGATGAGTTCATGCATTTCCTGTGCTGATGGTTCAGATCTAAATCTGTCCGCAATATTTTGTAATACAAATGTTTTATACAGTGCCGCCCTATCTGGTTGGAGGACAGTCTACTGACTGATGTCATGGTTTACAGTCGTTCATCTGTACGACTAACTCACTCCTACAGAGAATATGCATTTGTCAAACTCAGTCTCCTGCCTGGATTCAACCACCAGAAATAAAGAACTAAACCTTGGATGTTAAGATCGAGGAACATCCATAAAACTATATCAGTACTCTGAACCCTTATGTTGATCAGCGTTGTCTTGGACACTGGGATTTCAATCACTCCGAACATCTTTATAGTAATGGTGGCTCCCAAAAGCACGAAGGATGGCAGGAAGGTGTCTCCACTGGACGTCATCCACCTGGTGAAGCTCCTCCTGCAGTGCTTTCTCTTTGTCCTCTACATACAGTATCTGCCCTGTTTATTAAGGACGTTTATATACTTTATAAACTCTGATGTACTTCAGCTCAACGTCTGGCTCTCTTCTTACTACTGTGCCACCTTCATCAGTTTCACACATGAACTATTTTGTTGGTTCAGGAAGATGATCTCGGCCCCCTCGTGTCTCCTTCTCGCAGGGTAGGGACGTATGATGTCATCCTGGTAACCATCAGCTGGTTGCTGATTCCAATATTCCATCATATTCCATCTGTAGTGGAAAACATAGAAATTAATTACAACCTAGAAAAGTCCTCAAGCCCTGATTCTTCTTGAAAAGAAACCTGAAGAAACATTCATCAGTAATGTCCTGTGCTCAAGTCCCATCGATCCAGTGATGATGTAGACCTCTGGGTTATATTTTTATATATATATATATATATATATATATATATATATATATATATATACATAACTATACACATAGTAAAAGTGGTGGAATACAGTGAAGATTAGATTAGAATTAGGGATGAGCGAACTTTTGAATAGTTCGGTTCGATGCGGCGAACTTTCGTGAAGTTCAGATTCGTATGAACCGAACCTAAAACAAACCTTGCAATAACAGCTGAATAATTGCAGCTACAATAGTGGGAGTCGGATAGGGTATAGTTTCGTTTAGTTGTAGTTGCTATTACAATGAAAAAAGTGCAAAAATAGTGAAAAAAAATTAGCCAAGGTGTAAGTGATTACACAGGACATAGGACACAAAGTTCCTTGGACCCAGTAGGGTGGAAAACAGACATTTGACAGTGGAACCAGCAGCAGTAATAGTACTGTATTGGACCCAGTGTGGTGGACAACAGACAATTGACGGAGGAGGAGGCGGCACCACTTGGTTGCATGCAGCCCAGTATGATTGAGAACAGACTATTTAAGGAGGAGGAGGCAGTACCTGATTGCAGTCAAGCTAGTATGATTGAGAACAGATTATTCATGGAGGAGGAGGAGGATGTTCAGCCTTAGAGTGGTGGCCTGGGAATCCTCGCTGATGATGTTGTTCACCACACTTTCAAGAACACAGACGAGTGGGATGTCGTTGATGCCTGCTGACAGAGTCGCGTCCTCGAAAGGGATCAACAATTGGCAGGACATGTTCGAAGAAACCTGCGCACTATGAGGTTTGTCACATGTGCCATACAAGGTGTATGACGCAGCCCTCCCTGCTGCACTGCAGAGAAAAGGTTCCCTCCTTTGTGGGCTACAACACTTCCCACCGTTCTCCCTGATGGTCCGGAGGAGCTCCTGCCCACTGTGGCTCCGTTCACCCAGGCTCACAAAATGGAGGACAGCCTGAGAGCGCCGGGCCTGACATCATTGGTAAAACACCGGGGCAGGTTGGACTGCAGTCAAAGCGGCAGATGGTTGCAAGCTGGTGGAGGCAGAACTTTTGCAGAACTGGCCCCCTAAAGCACCGGGGAGGTGACAGTGGCAAGAATGGCTAACTTTCTGGTGGTCTTCTGGGGGAATGTTGCCCCAATGGGCAGTAACAGACATGTACTGCCCTTGCCCATAATTAAAGGAGCAGACATCAGCACTGGGGTGCACAGTCTTGGACACCAAGAATCCCAATGAGTCGCCAACATTTGTCTACACAACTGTGCAGTGATGGGACAGCCTATGGGACAGCTGATGTGTTTTTTTTTTCTCGGACAGTGATGGGACTTTTTTTTGGACTTTATATTTTTCTCGGACAGTGATGGGACTTTTTGTTGTTGTGGCTAAACGGGGTTCTCCAATCTTTTTAAACCTTATTGAAAAGATATGAACTGATTTTCCCTTAATAAATTCGATAAGTTTGAACACTGAAGTTGCTTTCATGTGTCTTGGTTGATACTCACAGACAGCTGTCACATTACATTATTGATTAGGCAGCACCCAGGTATATCTGAGGAGACTAATTTAAGGTCTCACCCTAACAGGGGTGACATCACATATCTTGATATTCACAGAAATCCAGGATACAAGGCATTATAGGAGTAATAATCCCTTGTATCTTGATCTATTCTGTGAAAAAAAATAAAATTTTTCGTCGCCGTTGTTATTTTTACCAGATTCGCAACAAACTTTCTCAAAATTCGAATGTAACGAATCTGGTTGGTTAAGGTTTGGTTCGCTCATCCCTAATTAGAATATAACATAGAATAGAATTTGGAGTAGAATACAGTGAGGAACAGAACGCGGCAAAGTGTAGAAAAAAGCGAAAATACCGTGATAAGTAGAACACTGCAAGGATTAGAATACGGGAAAGACTATGAAAAAGCGGGTAGAAGAATATGGCGAGAAGTAAAATACGGAGTAGAATATGGTTAGTTCAATACAGGGAGAAATAGAATACAGTACAACAGGGAGTACAGTACTTTGGGGAGTAAAATACAATGAGGAGTAGAATACAGCAGGGGTACTATACGTCAGGGAGCAGAATACAGCAGGGGTACAATATGTAAGGGAGTAGAATACAGCAGGGGTACAATACATCGGGGAGCAGAATACAGTAGGGGGTCCAATATGTTGGAGAGCAGAATACAGTAGGGGGTACAATATGTCAGGGAGCAGATTACAGCAGGGGGTACAATACGTCGGGGAGAAGAATACAGCAGGAATACAATACATTGGGAAGTAATATACAGCAGGGGGTACAATATATTTTGGGGAGCAGAATACAACAGGGGTACAATATAAGGGAGCAGAATAAAGCAGGGGGTACAATACACCAGGGAGCAGAATACAGCAGGGGTACAATATGTCGGGGAGCACAATACAGCAGGGGTAAAATATGTCGGGAAGTAGTATACAGCAGGGGTACAATATGTCGGGGAGCAAAATAAAGCAGGGGGTACAATATGTCGAGGAGCAGATTACAGCAGGGGGTGCAATGTATCGGGGAGCAGAATACAGCAGGGATACAATATGTCGGGGAGCAGAATACAACAAGGGTACAATATAATAGGGAGCAGAATAAAGCAGGGGTACAATATGTCGGGGACAGAATACAGCAGGGGAACAATATAAGGGAGCAGAATAAAGCAGGGGGTACAATACACCAGAGAGCAGAATACAACAGGGGTACAATATGTCACGGAGCACAATACAGCAGGGGTACAATATGTCGTGGAGTAGAATAAAGCAGGGATACAATATGTCGAGGAGCAGAATACAGCAGGGATACAATAAGTCGGGGAGCAGAGTACAGCAGGGGTACAATATGTCGGGGATAAGAATACAGCAGGGGTACAATATTTTGGGGACAAGAATACAGCAGGGGTACAATATGTCTGGGAGTAGAATAGAGCAAAGGTACAATATGTCGGGGAGAAGAATACAGCAGGGGTACAATATGTCGGGGAGTAGCATACAGCAGGGTGTAGAATATGGTGCGGGCATGTGCTGCAATAATTGTCATGTTTACTTTTCATTTGTCCCAATAAAATCTCTTCTACTTCCTGCTCCATAGACGTTTTCTTTCAGATTTCTCACATTAATAGAGCCAACATGTGATTCCGCTATCCTCCTGAATAATGAGCACACCAGTACTTTCTATTATCTGCGTGTGGTCAGAAGTCCTTAATATTCATGAGTACCAGCCCCCTCTGCCCACCAGCTGCTGATTGGAAGGTGTCTATATATACTGTGTTTATATACTGTGTATATACAGACAGCTGTCAATCTGTTAGAGTAAGGGATGAAGTCCATTCTCCTGCATATTAGAAGAACAGCTGAAAAGAATGATGTAAGTAATACACTGTTCTGTCACTAGGCTACGTTGCCTTCATTGAGGGCTTTGAACTATTGACAGATTTTGTTTAAATAAGGAATGAACAGATGTCCCTGCCCTCCAGAGACAGATCCCCCCTGCCCTCCAGAGACAGATCACCCCCTGCCCTCCAGAGACAGATCCCCCCTGCCCTCCAGAGACAGATCCCCCCCTGCCCTCCAGAGACAGATCACCCCTGCCCTCCAGAGACAGATCACCCCTGCCCTCCAGAGACAGATCACCCCCTGCCCTCCAGAGACAGATCCCCCCTGCCCTCCAGAGACAGATCCCCCCCTGCCCTCCAGAGACAGATCACCCCTGCCCTCCAGAGACAGATCACCCCTGCCCTCCAGAGACAGATCCCCCCTGCCCTCCAGAGACAGATCCCCCCCTGCCCTCCAGAGACAGATCACCTCCTGCCCTCCAGAGACAGATCACCTCCTGCCCTCCAGAGACAGATCACCTCCTGCCCTCCAGAGACAGATCACCCCCTGCCCTCCAGAGACAGATCACCCCCTGCCCTCCAGAGACAGATCACCCCCTGCCCTCCAGAGACAGATCACCCCCTGCCCTCCAGAGACAGATCACCCCCTGCCCTCCAGAGACAGATCCCCCTGCCCTCCAGAGACAGATCACCCCCTGCCCTCCAGAGACAGATCCCCCCTGACCTCCAGAGACAGATCAAATCCTGCCCTCCAGAGACAGATCACCTCCTGCCCTCCAGAGACAGATCACTCCCTGCCCTCCAGAGACATATAACCCCCTGCCCTCCAGAGACAGATCACCCCCTGCCCTCCAGAGACAGATCACCCCCTGCCCTCCAGAGACATATAACCCCCTGCCCTCCAGAGACAGATCACCCCCTGCCCTCCAGAGACAGATCACCCCCTGCCCTCCAGAGACAGATCACCTCCTGCCCTCCAGAGACAGATCCCCCCCTGCCCTCCAGACAGATCACCCCCTGCCCTCCAGAGACAGATCCCCCCTGACCTCCAGAGACAGATCCCCCCCTGCCCTCCAGACAGATCACCCCCTGCCCTCCAGAGACAGATCACCCCCTGCCCCCCAGAGACAGATCCCCCCCTGCCCTCCAGAGACAGATCACCCCCTGCCCTCCAGAGACAGATCACCCCCTGCCCTCCAGAGACAGATCACCTCCTGCCCTCCAGAGACATATAACCCCCTGCCCTCCAGAGACAGATCACCCCCTGCCCTCCAGAGACAGATCACCTCCTGCCCTCCAGAGACATATAACCCCCTGCCCTCCAGAGACAGATCCCCCCTGCCCTCCAGAGACATATAACCCCCTGCCCTCCAGAGACAGATCACCCCCTGCCCTCCAGAGACAGATCACCCCCTGCCCTCCAGAGACAGATCACCTCCTGCCCTCCAGAGACAGATCACCTCCTGCCCTCCAGAGACAGATCACCTCCTGCCCTCCAGAGACATATAACCCCCTGCCCTCCAGAGACAGATCCCCCCTGCCCTCCAGAGACATATAACCCCCTGCCCTCCAGAGACAGATCACCCCCTGCCCTCCAGAGACAGATCACCCCCTGCCCTCCAGAGACAGATCACCCCCTGCCCTCCAGAGACAGATCACCCCCTGCCCTCCAGAGACAGATCACCCCCTGCCCTCCAGAGACAGATCACCCCCTGCCCTCCAGAGACAGATCACCCCCTGCCCTCCAGAGACAGATCACCCCTTGCCCTCCAGAGACAGATTGCAGTGTCCCAGAACGCAAGGACTACTACTCCTATCGTGCTCATTTCTATCACTTAGTCCATGCTGGTTCAGGTAACTGTGCACACTGCAACTGCTGCTAGTTTTCCCCCTGATATTCCCTGGTTATGTGTATTCTCATGTATATCTTGGTATATATATATATACTCCTGTGTATTATTATTACCTTGTACAGTGGTAGGCAAGGCTGTGGATCATGTGACCTGTAACCATGGTTCCTCCAATGGCCGACTAGCTCTGGCCAGGAGCGACCATGTGACTTCCCACTTCCTGCTGACAGGAGAGTTCAGCCCCGGCTTTCAGGCAAGGAGGTTGTGTTGCTCTGTCCTCTCCCTCAGAAGGGGACAGAAGCGTCTCTGCAGCCTTTTCACCATAAGAAGAGTGGCTGATTCTGCTGCTGCGTTCCAGTAACCGACTGCCTGCCTATAGAAGTGTCCGGAGTCATCTTCTCTCTCATCTGGGTGTCGTGCGGATATCTCTCTCATCTCTACAAGTACCCACAGCAAGTATTACTCCCAAGTTCATCCACCCAGCAACGCTAGTTTCTTCTCATACTACTACTCCCAACATCCGGCACGTATCTTCGCAGCCTATGCAGCATCACTCCTGCACTGACTGTCAAAGCCTGCTATATACCCGGTTGCAACCGGAGGAACTCGTTACTACAAGTTACTTCATCTATAATAAAACCGCTGTTACTGAACCCTGGCATTGGTGTCCACTAACTGGTGCCCTGACTAGGTGCAGCGAAGAATCGCATGCCCATCATCACCCACAGATTCCACAGACCGGCCCTACAGCTGTGCCGCCCTCAGGCCTATACCGTGACAAGTATAACCCCTGCAGCTGCCCCGGTCATTGCCCGCTCATAACACCAGCACTGCGGAAGTGGCCCCCAGGGGCCAGGGCATCGCAAGATCACCTAATTCCCTCCCGAGACAGATCCCCCCTGCCCTCCAGAGACAGATCACCCCTTGCCTTCCAGAGACATATAACCCCCTGCCCTCCAGAGACAGATCACCCCCTGCCCTCCAGAGACAGATCACCCCCTGCCCTCCAGAGACAGATCCCCCCCTGCCCTCCAGAGACATATAACCCCCTGCCCTCCAGATAGTATCAGACTGAGCCACCGGTGGGCCCCTCCCCCACTCCAACAGCTGGGGCCCCCAGATAGCCATAGAGTAATGCTGCCTGTCCTCAGTGGGCCCCAGCGCCGGACGCTGCGGCAGCTGTCAGGTCTACATGTCGAACCCATGTCCCGGGTATGTCCCAAGAAGCTCTGCCCCTGCCGCTGCGAGAAGCCCACCCCCCTCACCCCCATCACCGCGAGTGATGTCACTCATGCAGAGCAGGGAGAGGAGTCCTTGGTGGACTAGAGGAAGCATACAGATGAGGTAAGTATAGCTGTTTTGTTTTAAACACAGATGAAGGGGCAAGAGAATGATGAAGTGGGTACTGGTATGACGATGAGGGGCAAAAGGATGAGAGGGGTACTACTATGCTGATGGAAGGGCAGGAGGATGAAGGGGGTAGGAGGATGATGGAGGGGTAGTAATATGATAAAGGGGCAGGAAGATGAAGGGAGTAGTAGTATGATGATAAAGGGGGTAATATTATGATGGCGAAGGGGCAGAAGGATGAACGGGTAGTAGTATGATGATGAAGGGGTAGTAGTATGATTTTGGAGGTGTAGGAGGATGAAGGGGTAGTAGTATGATGATGGAGGGGCAGGAGAGTGAAGGGGGGTAGTATGATGATGGAGGGGCAGGAGAGTGAAGGGGGGTAGTATGATGATGGAGGGGCAGGAAGATGAAGGAGGTAGTAGTAAGGTACAGTGTGGTGATTATACATATATATATATATGTATATATATATATATATATATATATATATATATATATATATATATATATATATATATATATAGTAGACATGTCACTGGAGAAGTGTTGGAGGGGGTGTACATCTCACCTAGGTTACTACACAGCTTCAGATGGTAAGTCCAAGATGGATCTGTTGCTCAGCAGTATTATGCTGCTGAGTTATTATTTATTGTTGCCGGGCCTGGATGTTACATGGAATGGCAGGTAGGTTTGGTAGTGGGACCTGCCATTCCCTCCCACGATCCAGTTTGGGTGTTGTGATCACGTGAGCTCTAATGAGCCTGAGAGGGTAAAAGCTCTGCAGAGGCTGCAGATGGTTGCTCTCAGCCAGGAGTGATCAGCCTGTGTGTTTGGTGGAAGCTGTGATCGCAGCCACTGCTGGAGCTTATACATACCCTGCGGTATCCAGATGGAAGACGCCATGTTATACAGTGTCAGATAGGTGAGAAGACCTGTTAGTAAGCGCCCAGGCGGGCAAGAGCTTTTTGTTTGTTTAATACTGAAAAGCACAGTGTGGCTGTATTTCTGTTTGCCGGACGGTTTATGCTGCAAATAAACGCCAAGCTGTTACATTATAAATCCAAGTCTGATGTGAACTGTGTCCAAACACACCATCCCCCGGGAAGATCCCTACAGTATATATATGTGTGCGTTAGTGATGTTTTGGGGTCACTTCCACACCCTGAGCCCCCACATAACTATGTATTCTAATCTCCCACAAAGCATCCAGTGTACAATGTACCTAAGACCATCCAACAGTTGCAAGCACTACAGCTCCCAGCATTTACTGATAGTCTGCATCCCTCAGGATATGCTGGGAGTTGTAGTACATATGAGCTGCCACTGTAGAGACATACACTCACTGGCCACTTTATAAGGTACACCTGTCCAACTGCACGTTACCACTTAATTTCTAATCAGCCAATCACATGGCGGTAACTCAGTGCATTTAGGCATGTAGACATAGTCAAGACAATCTCCTGCAGTTCAAACCGAGCATCAGTATGGGGAAGAAAGGTGATTTGAGGCCTTTGAACGTGGCATGGTTGTTGGTGCCAGAAGGGCTGGTCTGAGTATTTCAGAAACTGCTGATCTACTGGGATTTTCACGCACAACCATCTCTAGGGTTTACAGAGAATGGTCCGAAAGAGAAAAACCATCCAGTGAGCGGCAGTTCTGTGGGCGGAAATGCCTTGTTGATGCCAGAGGTCAGAGGAGAATGGGCAGACTGGTTCCAGCTGATAGAAAGGCAACAGTGACTCAAATAGCCAACCGTTACAGCCAAGGTAGGCAGAAGAGCATCTCTGAACGCACAGTACGGCCAACTCTGAGGCAGATGGGCTACAGCAGCAGAAGACCACACCGGGGGCCACTCCGCTCAGCTAAGAACAGGAAACTGAGGCTACAATTTGCACAAGCTCGTCGAAATTGGACAGTAGAAGATTGGAAAAACGTTGCCTAGTCTGATGAGTCTCGATTTCTGCTTGAACATGACAATGAGGTCACTGTACTCCAATGGCCTCCACAGTCACCAGATCTCAATCCAATAGAGCATCTTTGGGATGTGGTGGAACGGGAGATTCGCATCATGGATGTGCAGCCGACAAATCTGCGGCAACTGTGTGATGCCATCATGTCAATATGGACCAAAATCTCTGAGGAAGCTTCCAGCACCTTGTTGTATCTATGCCACCAAGAATTGGGGCAGTTGTGAGGGCAAAAGGGGGTCCAACCCGTTACTAGCATGGTGTACCTAATAAAGTGGCCGGTGAGTGTATAGTGCTGGACCTTCAGGGATGATGGTGTGACAGATTACGGCCACCAGAAGCTTCTGCACAACAATAAATTATTACAGGTTTGTTCTCTCTGAAACTACAACTCCCAACATACCCATCATTAAAGCTTCATAAGTGTAGGGTATTCTGAGAGTTATAGTTTGACCGAAAACATGTCATTCACAAGGGAGTTGTCGCAGATCCAGATGAACCCAGGATAGGGCCGGGTCAGTATGTCGCTTTTTACCGATTCTTCTTTGGTGGGCCCCAAGTATCATTTGGTGGGCCCCAGGTAACCAGTCCGACACCCCCCTGCGTTTCTACAAACACCGTTCTCCCCTTATAGAGAGTATGGTCAGTAATAGTGAGCACCATGTAGACTGATAGGGAGTATGGTCAGTAATAGTAAGTATCATGTAGACTGATAGGGAGTATGATCGGTAATAGTGAGCACCATGTAGACTGATAAGGAGTATGGTCAGTAATAGTAAGTATCATGTAGACTGATAGGGAGTATGGTCAGTAATAGTGAGCACCATGTAGACTGATAGGGAGTATGATCGGTAATAGTGAGCATCATGTAGACTGATAGGGAGTATGATCGGTAATAGTGAGCACCATGTAGACTGATAGGGAGTATAATTGGTAATAGTGAGCACCATGTAGACTGATAGGAAGTATGGTCAGTAATAGTGAGCATCATGTAGACTGATAGGGAGTATGATCGGTAATAGTGAGCACCATGTAGACTGATAAGGAGTATGGTCAGTAATAGTAAGTATCATGTAGACTGATAGGGAGTATGGTCAGTAATAGTGAGCACCATGTAGACTGATAGGGAGTATGATCGGTAATAGTGAGCATCATGTAGACTGATAGGGAGTATAATTGGTAATAGTGAGCACCATGTAGACTGATAGGGAGTATGATCAGTAATAGTGAGTATCATGTAGACTGATAGGGAGTATGGTCGGTAATAGTGAGCACCATGTAGACTGATAGGGAGTATGGTTGGTAATAGTGAGCATCATGTAGACTGATAGGGAGTATGATCGGTAATAGTGAGCATCATGTAGACTGATAGGGAGTATGGTCGGTAATAGTGAGCACCATGTAGACTGATAGGGAGTATGGTCAGTAATAGTGAGCATCATGTAGACTGATAGGGAGTATAATTGGTAATAGTGAGCACCATGTAGACTGATAGGGAGTATGGTCGGTAATAGTGAGCATCATGTAGACTGATAGGGAGTATGGTCGGTAATAGTGAGCACCATGTAGACTGATAGGGAGTATGGTCGGTAATAGTGAGCACCATGTAGACTGATAGGGAGTATGGTCGGTAATAGTGAGCACCATGTAGACTGATAGGGAGTATGGTCAGTAATAGTGAGCACCATGTAGACTGATAGGGAGTATGATCGGTAATCGTGAGCACCATGTAGACTGATAGGGAGTATGATCGGTAATCGTGAGCACCATGTAGACTGATAGGGAGTATGGTCAGTAATAGTGAGCACCATGTAGACTGATAGGGAGTATGGTCGGTAATAGTGAGCACCATGTAGACTGATAGGGAGTATGATCAGTAATAGTGAGCATCATGTAGACTGATAGGGAGTATGGTCAGTAATAGTGAGCACCATGTAGACTGATAGGGAGTATGGTCAGTAATAGTGAGCACCATGTAGACTGATAGGGAGTATGATCAGTAATAGTGAGCATCATGTAGACTGATAGGGAGTATGGTCAGTAATAGTGAGCACCATGTAGACTGATAGGGAGTATGATCAGTAATAGTGAGCATCATGTAGACTGATAGGGAGTATGGTCAGTAATAGTGAGCACCATGTAGACTGATAGGGAGTATGGTCGGTAATAGTGAGCATCATGTAGACTGATAGGGAGTATGATCGGTAATAGTGAGCATCATGTAGACTGATAGGGAGTATGGTCGGTAATAGTGAGCATCATGTAGACTGATAGGGAGTATGGTCGGTAATAGTGAGCACCATGTAGACTGATAGGGAGTATGATCGGTAATAGTGAGCATCATGTAGACTGATAGGGAGTATGGTCGGTAATAGTGAGCACCATGTAGACTGATAGGGAGTATGATCAGTAATAGTGAGTATCATGTAGACTGATAGGGAGTATGGTCGGTAATAGTGAGCACCATGTAGACTGATAGGGAGTATGGTCAGTAATAGTGAGCACCATGTAGACTGATAGGGAGTATGATCGGTAATCGTGAGCACCATGTAGACTGATAGGGAGTATGATCGGTAATCGTGAGCATTATGTTTCTGTTTGGGGCTGAAAATCGAGCAGACCACACCTTTGAGTCCTGTATAGAAAGAGTGTATATTTGGGAAATAGACTCCATTCATTCTATAAAAGTAAATGGTCTCACTTGGAGTAAACCGTGGTACAGTACATGCTGGGAGACAGCGGCGTAACTACAACTGTAGCAGCCATAGCGGCTGCTATGAGGCTCACTGCATCAGGGGGCCTGGTGGCCCGCTCCTTCAATACATTGGACCCCCTGAGCTGTCATCATTTGCAGCACCTGGTACTAACCAGGTCTCTTGGGTTCTGTAAATGTCCCTTTAACCACTAGCACTCATCAGGTGCAGCCGTGTTGGGGGAGGAGATGGCTAAGAGGTTGGAGGAGACCAGGGGGGGGGGGCAACTACAATACAGTAAGTGAAGACAGAGTAGATGGAGAACTGGGCCTAGATTATGGAACTGGGGGTGGAGCGGCGGGAGGGGATAGAACAGTCACTAGTGACAAGAGGAAAGGGAATATGGACAAACATAATAAATGTATGTATACTAATGCTCGAAGCCGCACTAATAAAGCTGAGGAATTAGAACTCATAATGGTGGAAGAGAAATATGATATACTGGGGATAATAAGAGATCTAGCTAGATGACTGACAAAGCTTGCCGCAATGCTGAGGGGAAGCCTATTTCAGACTCCAATCTTGCCCTTAACTTTTTTAATAAGAGGGAATACGTTCCCTCTAGGAACTGGTCCACAAAGAGTGGAACCTCAGTACCTAGATATTTAATAGATTTTTCTTTCTGAGGCATTAACTACCAATTGGTTATATTCCCTCTTCTCTCTTTTTTTAAACAGCAACATAGAGGTTTGCTTTTATTTTTTAAAAATCCTGAATATGACCAAGATTCCTCAATAATCTTCATTACATTATCTGCTGAGGTATGTATACTTGACGTCCATAGAGAATGAATGGAGCCGTGCGCGCGCTGCAGAGATGAGTCCGGCTTCATTCACTCTCTATGGACGCCGGACCTATCTCCACAGTGCGCGCGCTGGCTTCTGACCGGGATATCTCTGTCCCAGGACCGTCTCCGGGAGCGGGACTCGGCGAGATGAGGTCAGTATAAGGGGATCTTGCTGAGGGTCGGGAGCCTGTCACCCCGGCATGGGGGGGTGACAGGTCTCCTTTAACTTGTTCCGATCTGTTCCTCTTCCGGCCAAAGGTTTAATTGCTATGGCGAACTACAATTACTAGTTACGAGAACATTCACGCTATGACCAGAAAGGATCAGTGTTCTGACTGTTTCATCCCCATCCATTGTCCATCATTGGCATATTGACCATGAACACCAGATCCTACTGAGTATGGAGAAGACTTGTCCTATCCACCATGATGTAGACCTGCTGTTTTCCCTCCTATAGATCTTCGCTCTCTGCTTTCACCATTTTATATGTTTCATTAGCCAGACAGTCAAGAAGACATTTCTTAAGCAAAACATAACTAGTAGTGATGAGCGAGTACTAAAATGCTCGGGTGCTCGTTACTCGAGACAAATATCTCCCGATACTTGAGTGCTCGTCTCGAGTAACGAACCCCATTGAAGTCAATGGGAAACTCGCACATTTTTGTAGGGGACCCAAGTTCGGTAGAGGGAAGGTCGTGTGAAAACCTGTGAACCTCAGAAAATGATGGAAACACAACGGAAACTGACAGGAAACAGCAGGGGCAGCATGTATGGAAGCCTCTGAGGCTGCCTAATGGCACCATTAAGCCTAATTCTGTGCAACAGCCTGGTTAAAACAGAGGTAGGCATGGGGACCACCCAAAAACTCAGCCTGACACAGCATGGCAATGAGAACACAGGGAACCATTAAAACAGAGGTAGCATATGATGAACCAGCCAAAAACTTTTCCTGACACAGCATGGCGGTGAATACAAAGAGAATCATTAAAAACAGAGGTAGCATATCATGAACAACCCCAAAATTTAGCCTGAAACAGCATGGGGGTGAGGACAGAGTGACCAAGATAGAAGCGGTAGCCAGTGAGCCTCCCAAAAATTAGGCCAGACAGAGCAAGGCAGGGAGCACACAGAGAACCATTAAAAGTGAGTGAGGAAGCTAGTGAGCCTCCCAAAATATTGGAGTGAGGCCAGGAGCTGGGATTTATAGTGGACATGAACCTAGGTGCTGACAGCTAACTGGCTAGGCCAGCTGTCAGTCACCATCAAGGGTACACCTGATGCCGATCGACCGGGGTGGTGAGGCCGTGGCCACGGCTAAACAAAAAAAAAAGATAACACTGCTGATTGGTTGCTGGAGACGCGTTCGGCAGGCCCGTAGCAACCAGTCCCGCTCCTCTGCAGACGTAGTGACGTCAGAGCATTGCAGTCAGGACACAGAGAACCATTAAAAGTGAGTGAGGAAGAAAGTGAGCCTCCAAAAAATTAGGCCAGACACAGCATGGCAGTGAGCACACAGAGAACCATTAAAAGTGAGTTAGGAAGCAAGTGAGCCTCCCAAAAAATTGGAGTGAGGCCAGGGGCAGGGATTTATAGTGGTCACAAACCTAGGTGCTTACAACTAACTGGCTAGGCCAGCTGTCAGTCACCATCAAGGCGGAAGAAGACTTGGCTGTTGGCAGAGAATTGAAGGAGGAGGAGGAGCGGAGATACCAAGAATCTTCATGTTGAGCTGCTTTCCCCGGGTGGACAGTTGAATTCAGGTGAAATCCAGGCTTTGTTCATTTTTATAAACGTCAGCCTGTTAGCGCTGTCAGTTGACAGGTGGGTGCGCTTATCAGTGATGATGGCACCAGCTGCACTGAAGACACGCTCTGACAACACGCTAGCGGCAGTATCTGGAAATATACTAGTGGTCCCAAAAGTTTTTGGGGGGCTGTGGGATACAATCTGTTGGTGGTTGCACCTATATACACTCTGTGACACCCCCTTTACACTCTGCAAGCAGTAGTGAACTTGGATATGCCTTGTGTAAGAAATTTAGAAAATATAGTAGAGGGCCCAATAAAATAGTACACTGAGCACTTCTTAGGGGTGTGTATGCAACATCTAATGCCCCCTTTCTGCCAGCAGCCGGTCACCACAGTGTGCTGGAGAAATCGTGGTAGCTGCACTGCAAGTCCCAGCCAGCAGTCTGTAGTAATAGTATTAAAAAATGCTTTTAAGTCCTGAAATGGTCTGTTTGTTTGTATTGCTGGTATATACCCTGCCTACTGGAAGGCTATATCCTACACTGACACTCTCCCTGACCAGCAGCAGCTCTGTCCCTGATCTCTCACAGCATTGAGCACTGCTGGCTGCGCTTTTTATATGGCGGGGTCATCTGATCTGACCAACCAATCGCTGCTATCGACATGTATGGGTCCCACGTGATCGCAGGATGTACCAAAGAGTCTCCTGCATGTTTATTGGCTGAGAAATAGCGCCCAAACTGACAGGAAATGGATGATGAGATTTTCTTGAGTATTGCGAGATGCTCGTCCGAGTAACAAGTACCATCGAGTACCCTAATACTCGAGTACCCTAATACTCGGACCAGCATGCTCGCTCATCACTAATAACTAGAAATCAGAATCATTAGATATTTGCATCTCTGACTGGCTGCACCTGCACAGCTTCAACCAGCCGTAGTGCCTTATATTCCTAGAATAATCCCTAAAAATGGAAGAGGCTATGAAGTAGGTCTCTAGCTGGATATCCAGAACCAATCTCTACTTTTGTATTATTATCTTCATCTTCTTCCTCAGTGACTTTAGCTCCTAGCACACAACTTGGCTCGCCATCTCCTACTTCACTGGTGTCAGTCAAACTCCGGCCCTCCAGCTGTTGCAAAACTACAATTACCATCATGCCTGGACAGCCAAAGCTTTAGCTGTCTGACGATAATCTTCACACTCCCCTGCATTGGTCTCAGTGTGACGTCTCTTCTGGGACATGTGTGGAAGATGAGACTTGAGACAATAATTCTTCGAGTGATCGTAGAGCTGACTTTCAACCTCATCATGACCGCTATCATATCTACAACATCCAACATGCCATTGACAATAGTGGCTGTCTTATGGTTCTTTGTCATGGGTTTTCCCACAGTTCAGTCATTTATTTTAATAATGGGAAGGCCCAGACTAAGAAGTCGACTGCTTGGCCATGGAAAACATTCTACTATGTGAAATATGTAATTTGTAGCGTTGTATTAGATTTACTTCTCCCTTGATCATGATGACTAGCTGTGGATGGATACCTGACTTTTGTATTTCTCTTGTCAGACTTGTAAGGGCCACTTCATTTTGTGGCTTTGGTGGTCTCTGTACAGGAGCCATCCCTCTGCTAGGTCCTGCCCTGGAGGGATATCTGGATAGCCATGTTTTCCGAGACTCTTAAATGAGGAGCCACTGATTCTTTTTTGCATACTTGCACTTCTCCATTATGACAGAAGAAATTATTAGAATAAGATAGTTTGTACTTTGAGGATCTATTAGGAGTCATGCACCATCTTATGAGAATTTTTTAAGATTTTTTTGTAAAGAATTTAGGACATTTTTTAAATGTTATAGAATTAACAAAAATCCCTGCCCCCATTCACCCTGCTGGATTTACTTAAATCACACTTCTCAAATTCGGTGTGACCTGTGATGGTTCCACAACAGGCTCAGAGCAGGTGTAGATATCTGCCGTGATTACACCACACCTCCTTCCCGTCTTGCCGTGCTCACCTACCTGCATGGTTTGCGCAAACAACTGTGCCTTTCCCCGGGTGTACATAAACAAGGCAATTTATAAGTCTCCACTTATGTGTTACTTCAATCAGCTATGTCTCGAGTAACAGGAACACATGGCTAACAACTGGGAAATGTCACAGATTAAGTAAATGTAAAAAAGAATTCTCAAAAATGGCAGGAGTGTATACAAGGAAGACAATTCTCAGTTTTACCTGCCCCTTATTTATTCCCTTTTACCTTCAGGACACCTATGGACACCTTAAGGACACCCAAAGAGTTTTATACTAAATGGGCGAGTGGTGCTTCAACCTTCTTTGCCTTCCCTGTCCGACACCCCCAGGCTTTCCATAAACATCAGATCTTGCGGAGAAAGAAGGAGACTTGTCCTATCCACCATGATGTAGACCTTGTCTTTTCGCTCCTATAGATCTTGGCTCTCTGCTTCCATTATTTTACATGCTTCATAAGCTGGATAGTCAAGAGACATTACGTAGGCAAAACACAACTAGAAGGCAGAGACTAGATATTTGCATCTTCCACCCTCTGCGTCTGCACAGCTTCTTCCCCTATGAGCTACGACCAGCCACACAGTCTCATCTCCTACAAACAGCCCTCATCATGGTTGAGGTTCTGGAAGTCATCTTCCTGGTCTATCTGGTGATCAGCTGGATATCCGGGACCATTCTCAATTCATGGATTGGCATCATTTACCTCCAGGACTGGAGAAGACACAGAAGTGCTGGTATTTGTGACCAGATCACTTTCATCATGTCCTCCATTAATGTGGTGCTACAGTTCACCCTCACCATGGATGGGATGTTCCAGGTCTTCAGACTTTATTCTAAACTCTCTAAAGATTATTACATATGTGTTAGTATCTTTATGTTCTTCCTCTGTGACATTAGTTCCTGGCACACCACTTGGCTGGCCATCTCCTACTTCCTAAGACTGGTCAGTGTGTCTCATCCTTTCTTTCTTCGGCTGAGGTCCTGTTTCCCATCCTCAGCCTTGCCCTTACTCCTCGCTTCTGTCCTGGGCTCCTTCCTCATTAATCTTCCTTTTTTTTTCACAACTCATGTTGCATTACTGGACTTTCCTACCAACGAGTCCTACACATCTATGTACACACAGAAGTACCACCCATCCAGCATCCTCCTTCACGTTGTATTTAGCTGCTGTCTGCCCATAATCTTCACTCTCCCCTGCATTGGTCTCAGTGTGAAGTCTCTTCTGGGTCATGTGTGGAAGATGAGACAGAGCTCCTCTCAGTACAGCTTCTCTCCTCAGCTCCAGGCTCTGGTTCAGGCGGCTGGGACAATGATTCTTCGAGTGGTCACAGAACTGACCTTCAACCTCATCATGACCGCTATCATATCTATGTCATACGAAATGCCATTGACGATAGTGGCCATCCTATGGTTCCTGGTTATGATTTTTCCCACAGTTCAGTCTATTATTTTAATAATGGGAAGCCCCAGACTAAGAAGCCGACTGCTCGGACATGGAGAACCCTCTACAATGTGAATTACATTATTGATAGCTTTACATTGGAGATCAGGATCTCCACCATTCATGTTCCTTTCCCTCCAGAGTATAAGAAAGTCTCTGTAATAAAGCAGATATCTCTCTTATAATAAACCAGACACCCTGGTAAGATGATATAATATGTTCACTCTGCCCATCCCTCGCCTTCCAAGACATTACGACATGGCGCTGACCTTCTAACATTGCTTACATTGCTCGGCCTATGAGCTTTGGTGAAGGGATGCCCTCCTTACAGTAACATCTATACTGCTTGTCATCTTTTAATAAATAAGATCTGCTTTCAACCTACAAGGTGTCAGTGTGATTCCTCTGTGCACAAGAAATACTTTAAAGGGATTATCCAGCGCTACAAAAACATGGCCACTTTCCCCCTACTGTTGTCTCCAGATCAGGTGCAGTTTGCAATTAAACTCCATTTACTTCAATGGAGCCGAGTTTCAAAACCCCACCCAATCTGGAGACAACAGTAGGGGCAAAGTGGCCATGTTTTTGTAGCGCTGGATAACCCCTTTAAGGCTGGGTTCACACTACATATATTTCAGTCAGTATTGTGGTCCTCATATTGCAACCAAAACCAGAAGTGGATTAAAAAAAACACAGAAAGGCTCTGGTCACACAATGTTCAAATTGAGTGGATGGCCGCCATATAACGGTAAAGAACTGCCATTATTTCAATACAACGGCCGTTGTTTTAAAATAACAGCAAATATTTGCCATTATATGGCGGCCATCCACTCAATTTCAACATTGTGTGAACAGATCCTTTCTGTGTTTTTAATCCACTCCTGGTTTTGGTTGCAATACTGACTGAAATATACGTAGTGTGAACATAGCCTAAGCTTGTAATTTGGAGCAGACATTTAACCTAAAGGCCCCCAAGGCATCCAAAACACCGGAAATGCACCAGAGACGCAAGGAGGCATTACATCCCTCACACTTCAGGGGCTCAGGAACAACACTTGGCACCATAGAATAGAAGCATTCTTCTACTGTATGTTCTAGAAGCAAAGACAGATATATGAAGGGTACAATGGGGGACACTTACTAGGGAGTCTAATGTGTGGGACTCCTTAGTATTGTCCAGATGGCGGCCTGCACCAGTTTGTGCAAAAAAGTTGCAAATGATAAATTGGGAGCTAATTAGTGCTGAGCGAGCATGCTGGTCCGAGCTTGGTACTGGATCGAGTATTAGGGTACTCGATGGTACTCGTTACTCGGACGAACATCTCGCGATACTCGAGGAAATCTCATCATCCGTTTCCTGTAAGTTTGGGCGCTTTTTCGCAGCCAATAAACATGCAGGAGACTCTTTGGTACATCCTGCGATGACGTGGGACCCATACATGTCGATAGCAGCGATTGGTTGGCCAGATCAGATGACCCTGCCATATAAAACTGGGCGGGGGCAGTGCTGGCTTCAGACGCATGCTGTGAGAGATCAGGGAGAGAGCTGCTGCTGGTCAGGGAGAGTGTCAGTGTAGGATATAGCCTTCCAGTAGGCAGGGTATATACTAGCAATACAAACACACAGACCTTTTCAGGGCTTAAAAGCTTTTATTAATACTATTACTACAGACTGCTGGCTGGGAGTTGTAGTGCTGCTACCGCGATTTAACCAGCACACTGTGGTGACCGGCTGCTGGCAGAAAGGGGGCATTAGGTGTTGCATACACACCCCTAAGAAGTGCTCAGTGTACTACTTTTTGATTTTGGGGCTGGTGGTCCTGGTGTACTACATTGTTTAGCTGGGATTTGTGGTACACCTGCATAGAACGTCACTGCTCATTGGTCGGGGGTATCACAGCGTGTATCTAGGTCCAGCCACTACCAGATTGTACCGTACAGCCCCGCCAAAACTCGTTGGTACTATACTGTATTGCTGGGATTTGTAGTACACCTGCATAGCGCTTCACTGCTCATTGTAATGGGGTGTCACAGAGTATCTATAGGTGCAGCCACTTCCAGATTGTACTGTACAGCCTCCCCAAAACTAGTGGGAGCACAAGTATTTTTCCTGATTTCTGTATTTCATACACAAGGCCTATCTAAGTTCCATACTGTGCAGTGTCCATAAAATGGTGACCCCCAGGGGTAAGGGTCAAGGACGAGGGCGTGGGCTTCCAAGTGATGCCGTTGCCGGAGGCCGTGGTTCAGGGCAGGGTGACACAGCAGCACCTGTTGAGGTAGCAGTGGCCCAACTTACGGGGTCTCATGGTAGACCGATATTGAAACCGCAGCAGTGTGAACAGGTGATGACGTGGATAGCGGATAATGTGTCCAGTAACTTATCCACCACCCAGTCTTCCACACAGTCCGCCCACGCTACCCAAGGGAGTGGAACCCTTGCTCCATTAGCTCCGCCTCCTCCCCCACAGCCTGGCCCCTCCATCCACCACCACCACCACCATGCTCCCAGGCACCCTTTTCTGGACCCTTCCCTGAGTCTGAGCAACCGGAGCAGTCGATCTGTCCTGATGCCCAAACTATGCAGCTCAGGCAGTCAGTGGGTGATGAGAGTGGGGACTTGCAAGCGGGGTTGGAAGAGGTGTCTGATGATGACGATGAGACCCGGTTGTCAGACAGTGAGGTTGTTGTCATGGATGTAACTCAAAGTGAGGAGGAGAGTGAGGAAATGGAGTTGACAATAATGACGTTTAGGATACACACCGCCACAGGTAATAGTTTGTTACTGCTGTTTGTGCCTTAAAGGGGAGGGTAACTATCACTTCATAGAACGATTGACGTGACTATAACTTTCATATTGACATGTCACTTGGGTATATGAACCGGCACTCCAGCACTGTGATGGCGCGGTGCTCGTGGCAAACAATGAACCAAATAAATGAATAGGTCCCGGCACTCAATCTTGTAAATTGCTTCTTTAAGGCTTTATTTAACATAAATGCAGACGCTGCACGCGTTGTGACCCTCCGGTCTTTCTCAACAGCATAAAGTAAATGGTCATAGTTACATAGTTATAACAAAGAAAAACATGTGATCCACAATTAGCTGACGTCATTACAAAACACATGTTATGTTAACTCATTCATTGCTGAAAAAATCCAATTGGATTGAATAGTTAACATAACATGTGTTTTGTAATGACGTCAGCTAATTGTGGATCACATGCTTTTCTTTGTTATAACTATGTAACTATGACCATTTACTTTATGCTGTTGAGAAAGACCGGAGGGTCGCAACGCGTGCAGCGTCTGCATTTATGTTAAATAAAGCCTTAAAGAAGCAATTTACAAGAGTGAGTGTCGGGACCTTTTCATATTGACCTGTCAGCCTCCTTACCTCCAACAGTTGCCAAAATAGGGCAGAGGTGGTCCGGTCGTCACCTTTTTGTTTCTGTTTGTCTATCCGGGCAGTGACGATCAGGAAGGAACAGATGCCGCACCCTGCTGAGGGCCTTCTGCCCCTACCTTTCAGCAAGTAGGGTTAGGGTCAGCACTTGGACCCTAACAAGTTTGGTGACATGTCAAAAATTTGGAAATGATGGTTACCCTTCAGTTTAATTTGTTGGGATATTTACATATTGTAAGTTTGCACAGTATGAGAGAGAACTCTATCTAGCTGTGCTCAGGCTTGTTTGTTAGCACTTAAACCAGTTAGCACTCAGAATTGTCACATTAGTCATCTAGGGAATGGGAGGTCACTATTGTTGGGTGACTGTTTTCAGTTCATATTTCACATTGTAAAAGTTTAAAGTTCTGCACTTATCTCACTTTTCATTGGTTGTTGTTTGATTGCACTTTGATAGTTTAGAAGGATGTGTGCCCCCCCCCCCCCCCAAACATTTGCACTATGATGGACCACACCACCCCTTACTAAGACACCATGTATAGATATATTGTACTTTTTTCTTAATTTAATTTTTTCTTAATTTTTCTTAATGGTTCTCTGTGTGCTCAATGCCATGCTAGGTCTGCTATAATTTTTGGAAGGCTGACTGGCTACCGCTTCTACCTTGTTCACTCTGTCCTCACCGCCATGCTGTGTCAGGCTGAATTTAAGGGTGGTTCATGATATGCTACCTCTGTTTTAATGGTTCCCTGTGTTCTCACTGCCATGCTGTCAGGCTGAGTTTTTGGGTGGTCCATATGCCTACCTCTGTTTTAACCAGGCTGTTGCACAGAATTAGGCATAATGGTGCCATTAGGCAGCCTCAGATGCATGCATACATGCTGCCCCTGCTGTTTCCTGTCCATTTCTGTTGTGTTTCCATCAATTTCCGAGGTTGATAGGTTTTCACACGACCTTCTCTCTACTGAACTTGAGTCTCCTGCAAAAATGCTCGAGTCTCCCATTGACTTCAATGGGGTTCGTTACTCAAAACGACCACTCGAGTATTGGGAGATATTTGTTTCGAGTAACAAGCACCCGTGCATTTTAGTACTCGCTCATCACTAATAATCACAGATTCTAAGATAACGTTGAGTTGGTTACTACTTGTAAATCTGCAGCAGGTAATACAGAAGGTCTTTGATATACACTTGGTAAAGTTCCAATAAAAGACTTGAACATAGGACAGCCAGATCTGTAGGATAAGTGCAGTGTAGGAGGTAGTTGTGTCGATAGAGTTGGACAGAGGTACAGTAGCAGAGGAGGAGGGTGTGAGAGTCTCAACCCAAGTAGTAATGTTCTCTGCCAGGATGTTGGAGCATGAAAAAGAATACTCGTAGAAGAAGAACAACACCTGTGCCCGTGTATTGACCTTTGCTTTCAGTCTTCACACCGCCTTATGCCCACTAGCGTTGACCGAACCGTACTAATAGGTGACACAGGACCCAGACCTTGTTACCTGCGCTGAGCAGAATGCTGAGGGTTCCCTGCTGACACCCACGCTGCAAGATGGAGTTCATAGGCTTACTGCAACTTTTCTCTGTCCGGATAAGTTCCTGGCTCTGTGGCTCTACAAGTTATACTGTCCTGCTCTGTGACTTCTCCTTGTCCACGGCATGGGTTAAGGTTATCTGTTTACCACAGCATAGTGTTTTATGTGGGTACTTGTAAGAAGATTGGTGCCAAAATACTGTCCTATGTCCTACCCATGCGGGGCAATGGCTAAGACTGAACTGTGGGGACCTGGCAGAGGGCCAGAGCCCGGACAAGACCGCTGTGGAGAGCTATCTAGTCTGCGTCCTTTCTCCACACTGTCCCTAACAGAAAGCTCTTGCTCCTCCCCCACCCATGGAACTAACTTCCTCCACAGCGTGTATGGTGCGCTGCGATTGAGTCAACAGATGCAATAGAAGGAGAGAGAGGAGAGGTGATAGGAAAGAAGAAAGCAGAAATCCTACTGCACAATAACCCTTTGCGATCCTTTAGCTGTGCAGCTTCCATATATACATACCTAACACAGCGACATCTAGTGGTCAAATTTTAGTACTACTTTCACCATAATAAGACTACAAAAAGTACAGACTTTTGCGAAAGGTGTATGCATTAGTAACACCCCTAGTGCGACACCACACCACCTCTGTCCATGTCAAGAACCATCCAGAGAAGGAGAGGTTTTCTATGGGGATTTGCTGCTGCTCTGGACAGTTCCTGACATGGACAGAGGTGGCAGCAGAGAGCACTGTGTCATACTGGAAAGAATACACCACTTCCTGCAGGACATACAGCAGCTGATAAGTACTCGAAGACTGGACATTTTTTTTTAAATGAAAGTAAATTATCATTTGCACTTTCTGGCACCAGTTAATCTGGAAGACCCTTTTTTTTTTCGCTGAACTACCCCTTAAATAAACTACTGAGGTACTGGGGGCAATACTTGAGCCCTTGGTGTGCTGATATGGCTGCCCACTTGCTTATAGACCCCTGAAGCTACCCCTCCTCCATATTCAGTGCAGATGTGTATGACTAAAGGAGACCAGAATGAACGGTGTGATCTTAAGCCGGGTGTCAGAAGACGCCCCTAGTGAAGATGTAAGCCGAGGATGTGAGCGACAATCCATGACCATTCTCCATTCTATGTCATCTACACATGGGGGTGAATGGTGGTGGGAATCTGTCTGATGACAATGTATCCATGATCCAAGCGTCCAGCCTGCAGAAGGAGAATTTACAAGTTACAGAGAACATTTCACTGCCCTGGAGAGATCAGTTCTTAGATTTGCATCCCCATCCATTGTCCTGTCATTGTCACACGTCAGTGTGAGCCATCACCGCACGCCATCTCTAGACTTTCCATGAACGCCAGATCCTGGTGAGGAGGAAAAAGACTCGTCCCATCCACCATGACCATCCATCTCTACGTCATCTTGTTTGCCGCTCTAGGCTTCACATGCTGCATCACACTGAATTTCTCTGTGGTCCTTGTCTATGTCAGGGACTGGTGGAACAGCCGGAGGTTGTTGCCATTTGACCAGATCATGTCCAGCACAGCGGTCACCAATCTACTGCTGCAGTTCTCCATATTGTATGATGTCATTCTGTATTACAGTCGGCCATACATTGCCTTTTTCGATGTGGCGCATTTGTTTGATATCGCGGTGTTTTATTTCCTTCTTGAGCTTCATTTTTGGCAGACAGCTCTGCTCTCCATTTACTATTCTGCAAAGCTTGTGAACATCTCTCAACACTATCTGGTATGGCTGAAAACAAAAGTATTGTCCTGCCCGAGTCATCTTCTGCTGGCGTCAGTCGTCATTCTGCTAATCCTGGCTCTCCCTCTTTTCTGGACCATCCAGATAAGCAATGTAGAAAACCAGACTCAAGAAGTGGTCTCCATGGCCCACCCATACAACCTGTTTAGCATGGCCTTTGGCTGTTTTTTGCCCTTTACCGTGACCCTCACCTGCATCGGGCTGAATGTGAGGCTTCTTGTCAGCCATGTCTGGAGGATCAAGCAGAACATCTCTGGGTTTAGCTCCTGTCCTCAGATCCAAGCTCATGTCCGAGCATCGAGGACCATGATCCTGTGCGCTGCAGTCAACCTGTCCTTAATCTTTAATTCCATCAACTTGTTTCAGACCAAGATTTATATGGGAACCACGTTACATTTCATTTTCTGGTTCATTTTCATGGCTCATCCGACAATCCAGAATATTGTTCTGATCGGAGGAAACTCCAAGCTAAAAAATCGACTGCAGATAAAATGTTGATAATGAACTGGATGCATATCAATCTTGATGGACGGTGGTCTTCATGAGACGTCCACATCTTACACATCGACTGTGTCTTCTCTTTTGTGTTTTCTATTATGAAATAATGACAATCTGTCAATCTTCAGCCCAGATCTCCAGACTTGTAGCTCGTGTTATCCTCTTTTCCCTCCAGGTTCTGTATGTTTTAGTTACATGCTTCACTTGCTCGTTGCCCCTCTATAGAATTTCCCCCCAAGACCTGTCCCCATTGACTTTATCTGGTGGCATAATAACAGTCTCTGGCCTCTTGCTGTCCTTTAAAACAACCATTACAACACAACAGCCTCCAGTATCGGAGACCTTCAGAATCTACCAGAATTGTTCCTTTTTCTTGCAGACTTTGATTCCTACTACTGACATTTCCCCGACCTCTTTCGAATGTCTGGCCATTTATTCTCCACCTAGAATAAACCTCTCACCTCTGGTATACAGAAGCCTGCATTCATATGCTATCTCTAAACTCAATATATTTAGTGATACATGGAGAGAGATTTTCACAGTAATTTAAAAGGAATGTGTCAGCTGTAATTCTGGTTCCCGCCTGCAGACACTGTGGGACAGCTATTAGGACAAGGAGACACAGACAGATATATGACAGGTACCATGTGTCTCCCTGACCTAACAGTATCAGCAGTCCGAAACCGGAATTACAGCTGACAGATTCCCTTTAAGGTCATGACCTTTTCTCACATTTTAAACACTGGGTAAGCACTGTAGCTGATTGCTTTTTACTCACTTCACAAGTCGGGCTGTCTGATGTGGCCTTATGAGACAAAACAGAGACCGTTTTCTAAATTGTGATTGTCGGATATTGTGGTGAAAGTGTTTGTAAACTTGTGACCTATTATATCTGGTGGATGATCAGGCAGTTTGACTTATCATTACTGGTGGTCTTGTCCGGTGGTTGTGACCTCTCATATCTAGTGGTCCTGTCCAGTGGTTGTGACCTCTCATATCTAGTGCCCCTGCCCTCTGGTTGTGACCTCTCATATCTAGTGCCCTTGCCCTCTGGTTGTGACCTATCATATCTGGTGGACTTGCCCGCTGGTTGTGACCTATCATATCTGGTGAACTTGCCCGCTGGTTGTGACCTATCATATCTGGTGGACTTGCCCGCTGGTTGTGACCTATCATATCTGGTGGACTTGCACCCCTGGTTGTGACCTATCATATCTGGTGGTCCTATCAGATGGTTGTGACCTCTCATATCTGGTGTTACCACCCAGTGGTTGTAACCTCTCATATCTGGTGGTCCTGCCTGATGGTTGTGACCTATCATATCTGGTGGTCCTGTCTAGTGGTTGTGACCTATCATATCTGGTGGACCTGCCCAGTGGGTGTGACCTATCATATCTGGTGGGCCTGCCCAGTGGGTGTGACCTATCATATCTGGTGGACCTGCCTGATGGTTGTGACCTATCATATCTGGTGGGCCTGCCCAGTGGGTGTGACCTATCATATCTGGTGGTCCTGTCTAGTGGGTGTGACCTATCATATCTGGTGGACCTGCCTGATGGTTGTGACCTATCATATCTGGTGGGCCTGCCCAGTGGGTGTGACCTCTCACATCTGGTGGACCTGCACAGTTTTTAGGACCTATCATATCTGGTGGACCTGCACAGTGGTTGTGACCTATCATATCTGGTGGTCCTATCCAGTGGTTGTGACCTTTTGGTTTCACATTTCCTAAAAGCAATCTAGCTGTATTTTTGAAGACAAGCCTCTGAAAATGCCTTACTGACTATTCAACTACCTCAATGTGTTCCTCTAGTTGCCCAAAATCCTATTGCCTCCCACTGGAAATCTCTGTTCCCCAGGGTATTAGTAGGCTCCACTCCATTATGTTCTGTGAGATATTAATAATGACAGTGATCGTCCCTTTATCCTGGATGACCTCGGCCCATACACACCATGTAACCTGTATCGTTACCTATCATGTAGCTTATAATGAGATGTGTACATCTTCCTTTATCGTCTACCTCCTAGACTGCAGCCTGACCCCCCATGTATCTGCTGTTCTCTGTATATTTATCTTGGTTTGTAACATTGTAGTTCATGATGCTTTGTACTGAGTATAAGCTGCATTCATCTACTTCTGATATAATAAACTTTGACACAAACAATTGGTTAATATATGTAATATATGTAAGAGGGCACCTAACCTATGTCTCATGACGTCTGAGAAGAAAAGATACTCATACCCACATTTAGATATCTGTGATCTTGCCGCCTAATGCCCTATAGTGTCAGGTGACCCGTCCTGCTAGGGTAGTACGAAGTCCCAGGAGGTCCCTGCGCTGGGAGGAGCAGACTTCCTAGGGTTTCCCGGAATAGCCATACATTACAGTAGGATATGTAGTATTTAACTGCAGTTTTGTCCTACTGGTGTCAGTACCTAGCCTCAGGTATACTGCCCTGTGTCATGTAGAAAGTATCCCTGGTGTGGACAAGATGATCCTCAGAGGACGTCCTTCCTCCTGAGGGGGTCCAGCACCGCATGCCAGCCGAGGTTAGTTGCATAAACAAAATCTCTAAGCCTATTGGTGTTCTGTGTGTTGCTTTTCCTGACTGAACTGACTAGAGGACTCCTCCCTCCAGGAACTAACCTCACTTTTATAGGGGCGTTGCTGTTGTGTTGTGTTTTATAGTGGGTTGCTGTTGTATCTTCCGTTTTTTTTTGCCTGTACTTAAGCCACAAGCAGAGTGCAACCTGCAGTGTGAACAGAGTCATAGATGTGCTGCCAATTTTTCCTTTTTTTTCTGTTAAACCATATGCTATTCACTGACAAGTAGCATGTCCTGAAGGATTGGCAGGGACAGACCTTTGGCCGTCCGCAGCCGCAAACAATAGCTGATCAGCTAAATCAGCGCTCATTTGCATTGCCTTTATATGGCCCATCTAATGGAATGGCCAGGCCGCACGAACGGTCCCTATGTCGCTCACATAGCCATTTATACTGTCACGACGGGAGTCGTAGATCTGCTGTACCTCCGCTAGTGAATGCCGTAAACCGCACCAGGGAGCAGAGTCTAAGGGGCCGCTGGTCTTCAGCAGTGCCTGCTTCAAAGTGGGATGGGTATGCTGCAGCAGGCGACCCCTTGGTCACTACCCCTAGCTTGGCTTGCTAACGGAGGCAGGCGAGGTGCAGCTGGAGACACGTGGGCAAGCAGGAACACAGCAGGACTCACTGCAGGAACCGCAGACAGCAGAAACCACGGGCAGAAGCCACAGGCTGGAACAATAAAGAGCTGGGACCACACGCTAAAGGAAGCATGAAGAGGCTCCAACAGGGGAGGTCAGGACAGGTGTGTAATTTATAGGGGAGGTAATTTATATTGGTGCAACTAACCAATTAGGGACGCACTGTGCCTTTAAATTGAAGCAGAGCCTGTGCACATGCATTCCCTTGAAAACAGGGATGCGCACGCCGGACCATGCATGAGGAGGAAACACCAGGTAGGACGGGGGAAGACCACATGCGGCAGGGGACACAAGCACTGCTGCAGCTCAGAGGGACACGGAGCAGCACGTATCTCCTCTCGCAGCCGCACCCCCTCTTCTGGCTGCAGCTGCGGTGCCTCTCAAAGCTGCAGCCTCCCTAGTGTCCCCCACCACATGGGGTCCTTCCCCAGTGCTGCCTGGTGTCTCCTCCTCCCGCATGGCTGGTACAAATTTATTGTCCTGTTTGCACTGCTGGTAAATGATGATTTGAAAGGCTTTTTAAAAGTCTCTTCACCAATTAGAGACACTCCCAGTTGCATAAAAGGGATAGCTGGAGCAGGCCTGGGGGGTCAGTCAGTCAGTTTTTCCTATGTTCAGTGTTACTGTATAGAACTGCAGCTGAATCCAGAGCCAGAGAGAAAGTCTTCCTACCAGGAGCCTGGCCGCTGGCCAGTGCTCGTCCTGTCCCTGTACTGCTGTATTCCTAAGTCCCATGCTGTGCTAATCACCTAAGGTGTGCCTACCGCGGAGGTTTCAGAAGTGAATGCTGCAAGGTTCATTCATCTCTCAAGTCTTAAGTCAGGATTTGGAGATGTTGCATTTAGACAAAGGCCCCCTGCTCTGCCAATCCTACTCCTGGCTTGTGACTAAGGACGTCATCTTGGTGACTATGCTCCTGCATACTGTATGCCCCACGGGTGTGACAGCATTGACGGAGTTCCCTGTGAGTTCTGTTTTCTCTTGTCTTTTTTTGCAGTTTAGCCAAGACTGTACAGGGCCTTAAAAGTCAGAAAAAGTGGAGCAGTTCCCTCGTATAGTCCTCCTGAGTGGGAAGGGATGATCACTTTCCCATCTGAGGAGACTATTGCCACCTGTGGGTTTACGATTCTTGTGTCCAAGCCCCCTTTGGGTACTGTTCTGTTGCTTATCCGGAAGCATAAAATTTGACACCCCCTTATCTGCCCTTTATCTTCCCCTCTTACTTGGCTAAACATGGTGGACATGGTCATTTCGTAATCTTACTATGTAACTGGCTCCTCTTTCCCTCCTATAGATCTTGGCTCTCTGCTTTCACTACTTTACATGTTTCATCAGACAGACAGACAAGAAGACATTTCTTAACCAAAACACAAAAGGCAGAGACTGTAGAATTTGCATCTTCCACCCTCTTCTCGTACACAGCTTCCTCCTCTGTGAGCTGTAGAGCTCCATCTTCCTCTGATCAGCCCTGACTATGGATGCAGCTCCAAGGCTGGTCTGTATCGTCTATCTGGTGATCAGCTGGATATCTGGGACCATTCTCAATTCTTGGGTTGTCCTCACACATCTCCAGGACTGGAGAAGACCCAGAAGTGTTGGTATTTGTGACCAGATCACTTTCATCACGTCCGTCATCAATGTGGTCCTGCAGTTCTTCCTCACCATAGATGGAATGTTTGAGCGCTTTGATCTTTATCTTCAACTTCCTAAATATTTCTACTTATCTGTTTACACCTTCATCTTCTTCCTCTGTGACATTAGTTCCTGGCACACCACTTGGCTGGCCATCTCCTACTTCCTAAGACTGGTCAGTGTGTCTCATCCTTTCTTTCTTCGGCTGAGGTCCTGTTTCCCGTCCTCAGCCTTGCCCTTACTCCTCGCTTCTGTCCTGGGCTCCTTCCTCATTAATCTTCCTATTTATTTCACCACTCATGTTGACTTACTAAGATTTCCTACCAACGAGTCCTCCAGAGCCGACTACACAGAGGAGCTCCACCCATCCAGCATCCTCCTTCACGTTGTATTTAGCTGCTGTCTGCCCATAATCTTCACTCTCCCCTGCATTGGTCTCAGTGTCAAGTCTCTTCTGGGTCATGTGTGGAAGATGAGACAGAGCTCCTCTCAGTACAGCTTCTCTCCTCAGCTCCAGGCTCTGGTTCAGGCGGCCGGGACAATGATTCTTCGAGTAGTCGCAGAACTGACCTTCAACCTCATCATCACCGGTATCCTATCTACATCATACAACATGCCGCCGACAATGGTGACCATCGTATGGTTCTATATTATGACTTTCCCCACAGCTCAGTCTCTCATTTTAATAATGGGAAGCCCCAGACTCAGAAGCCAACTGCTCGGACATGGAGAACGCTCTACAAAGTGACATGATTCCTGGCTTTATATGAGCTCACTGGTACATCCACATAGAGATTTGCAATCCATCTCTTATATCTGAATTCTGTCTGCATTAAAATGATTAGAACTGATTCCTTATTGATTTTTGTTAACCCTTAAGCAGTTGCTTGGTCTGTTATGACCCTCATAGACGTTCAAAGTGACGGACTCTGTACTAAGAAACTGACTGTAGCTAGAAATGGGCAAAACAAACTGATCAAATACCAATTGAACCCGAACTTTAAAGGGGTTGTCCGGTATTTTTACATAACCTAGCATTGCACTGACCTCTGTGGTGCTGTATCCTCTATACCAGAGCTTCTCAAACAGTGAGGCGCCCCCTAGTTGTTGGTGAGGCCCAGCTCGGGAGCCAGTTTTTATACAAAAGTAACTATGATCTGCACAGTCCTCCAAAATCTCCATTTTAGCAACATTATAAATTTATTTCATACTTGCTTTATTAGTATATAGAGCTTGGGAGGCAGGTGAAAGGCGGCCCTAGCATTATTTTCAGCTTTTAAATGGACTTTCACTACAGATGGTGATGCCCAGGCGCCCTCTTGGTCAGTCTGGTGAGGCCCGGGCATTGCCTTGGTCTGTTGGGTGAGGCTCCAGTAGAAAAAGTTTGAGAAGCGCTGCTCTACACACACTTCTATACTTTATTTAGAGCTTATTGTGTTCTCAGGCTCAGTCACATGACCGCTCTGCCTGTGTTTTCTGTACTTCCTGTGATGTCACATGACCGCTCTTCCTGGGTTTTTTGTACTTCCTGTGATGTCACATGAGCGCTCTGCCACCCAGCTTCTTGTAGTCAGTAAGATGGAGATCATCCAGCTTTCCCAGCATCCTGTAGTCAGTATTGTAGCAATATGTATATGCTGTGTATGGCAGAACAAGTATGATGTGGTCACCCAGCTTTCCCAGCATCTTGTAGTCAGTATGATGGAGGTCACCCAGCTTTCTCAGCATCCTGTAGTCAGTATGATAGGGGTCACCCAGCTTTCCATGCATGGAGGTCACCCATCTTTCCCAGCATCATGTAGTCAGTATGATAGGGGGTCACCCAGCTTTCCCAGCATCTTGTAGTCAGTATGATGGAGGTCCCCCAGCTTTCCCAGCATTTTGTAGTCAGTATGATGGAGGTCACCCAGCTTTCCCAGCATATTGTAGTCAGTATCATAGGGGGTCACCCGGCTTTCCCAGCATATTGTAGTCAGTATCATAGGGGGTCACCCGGCTTTCCCAGCATCCTGTAGTCAGTATGATATGGAGTCACCCAGCTTTCCTAGGAGTATTGGCACCTCAGTATAAGCAGAGGTTGGGGAGATGAAGCATAGGCACAGTTGAAAACCTGGGAGAGCTGGATAACACTCTTTTTATTGGGGTAATATGCTGATACTGCTGTATGTAATATACTGGGGACACTAATACTTCTGTATAAAATATACTGGGGACAATAATACTGGAGACTGTAATGCTCCCTCTGTATTGTCCTTATTGTAAGGTCCATATAATGAGGACAATATAGGGACAATTCTCCCCCCCATGACAAACCACACCCACAATAGGCCACACCCCACTGAGGCCACACCCCTTTTTGTCAAAGCTAAAGTGTCACAGGAAAAAAATAATTTCTTATGTTGGCAACTATGCTGTAGTGTACATGTAATCCAGGACTACAACTCCTAACATGTACAGGTGTGCTGGGGTTTGTAGTCCTACTGTCCTATAGGACACATATCGCACTCTGATAGGTCACAGGGGAGGATGGACACCCAGGGATACAGGGGAGAATGGACGCCCGGGGACACAGGGGAGGATGGACGCCCGGGGACACAGAGGACGATGGACGCCCGGAACACAGAGGATGATGGACGCCCGGAGACACAGAGGACGATGGACGCCCGGAGACACAGAGGATGATGGACGCCCACTCTGATAGGTCACAGGTCAGATATCCCACTCTGATAGGTCACATTCCACACTCTGATCGGGGACACAGGGGAGGATGGATGCCCAGGGATACAGGGGAGGATGGACACCCAAGGTTACAGGGGAGGATGGACGCCCGGGGACACAGGGGAGGATGGATGCCCGGGGACACAGAAGAGGATGGACGCCCGGGGACACAGAGGATGATGGACGCTCGGGGACAGAGGATGATGGACGCCCGGGGACACAGAGGATGATGGACGCCCGGGGACACAGAGGAGGGAGGAGGTCCAGGGGACACAGAGGAGGGAGGAGGCCCTGGGGGACACAGAGGAGGATGGACGCCCGGGGACACAGAGGAAGATGGACGCCCTGGGACAGAGAGGTGACAAAAGGTCAGAGAAAATCACAAAGGGAAAGGGACAGATTACAAATTATTCCCTAATCTATTAAGAAAGAGATGTTGGACAACTGCTTTAAGGTTGTCTCCCCGGCCTGCTGACTACAATTACTTGGCCTGTTCCTCGCTTCCTCGCTGCCTCGCTCTGACCAGCTGCTGTTCACACTGGGACCAGACATGTGAAGCCACCTGGTGTCCTCTAGCCGCAGAAGTCCAGCATCCTGGAGCAGGAGAAAGGCCTTGAGGGTCTGTTACAACCACTCAGTACTGCCACCCTATGTCACCCCGATAGGGACGTAGTTCTAGGCTCTCTTCTACACTTAGTCCAGTTCAGTTCTGCCCCCCCCCCCCCCTCACACACACACACACAGACACACTCACACTTTGACTATATAGGGATGTTGTTCTAGGCTCTCTTCTATACAGCCCCTCTATTCCAACCATCTCTAGGGCCACAAGGACTTAGTGAAGTTGGGGGTTAGTTCATACCCTCAGCTATATCATGGACTGTTTGGGATTTACCATGCCCTATGGGCCCCAGCATAGTGGTTATATGTGACCTCACTCTATATAACAGTAGGTATTGGCAGCTCACTGGTTATTTCCATTATTGCTTACTCCCCTAGATTATAACCCACACAGGATAAGACATGAGACATCTCTCGACTATCTTAGCAGTTACTGTCGGCCTTGCAGGTGTTGGCATTTGTTAGGGCTTTAGGCTGGTGACCTGGGGGCGACCATGTGTGTTTATGGATTTTTTAGTGTAGCGCCTGTTTTACGTTTTTTCATTGCAGTTGTCATCTTAGCATCTGCTTTGGTATTTTCCACATTGGTGGAATAGTGAACATTAGATAAGTTATATGGATAATGTATAGGGGATGTGTTAGAGCTCATGTGAAAATAAATAAAGTAGTGGGCAGGTTTGTGGCCAGGAATGGGGGTTTGGTGGTGCATCACGCTGATCTAGAAGTGTCTTCGAATGAGTTCTTGTGTGCGGATGGAATTCACCTAAACGCCTTGGGGGTTGGATTTGTGGACTTTGGTGATTAAGGAGGCGATGGAGTAGGACCTTGAGTTGTGAAGGGATGATCATGGGTGAGGAGTCACCAATGTTCGCTTTGGCAGTTGTGGGAAGGGGATTTCTAGGCACCTCTAAAAGTGGGATACAGTTTTAGGTTGTGTGGGGAAATATTTTACCTGTAGTTAGTGAGTGAGAGATCCTGTGACCAAGGTCAGAGAGGGGAAGTTTTGGCTTCAATGCATTATGTCCATGGGTCAGATGGTTACGAATGGGGTAAAGTTGGTGGCCTCCCTGGTGGTTAGAGACTGTAGTTATTTGTATCTTCCCCCCTCTTCTCCTTCACAGCTTCTTCCCCTCTGCAACCAACCGCAGAGCCTTGTCTTCTTAGAATGAGCCTTCCCTATGTTTGTGGCTCAGGACATCATCTTACTGGTGTATCTGGTGATCAGCTGTATATCAGGGACCATTCTCAATTCATAATTCATAATTTACTTCCAGGACTGGAGAGGACATAGAAGTGTTGGTATTTGTGGTCAGATCACTTTCATCATGTCCTCAATGTGGTGCTGCAGTTTTCCCTCACCATGGATGGGATATTTTAACTCCCTAAAGAGATCCACTTATCTGTTTATACCTTCACCTTCTTCCTAGTTGACTTGTGACTCCCGGTGTCTGATTAAGGCAATTTTTGGTCTTATCAACATTTTCTACCCTCATTTTAAAGCCATTTTTGTGGCTCAAAGTTCAGATCCCCATTGACTTCATTGGGATTCTGGTCTGTTTGAAAGTTTGGGTAAAAGTCTAGGTCGACAAACTTTTTTTATTTGAGGTTGAATATCCATGGGTGCGCTCTAGTGATCACCACGATGTGTAGTAGGGTATATGTGATCACCACGATGTGTAGTAGGGCATATGTGATCACCACGATGTGTAGTAGGGCATATGTGATCACCACGATGTGTAGTAGGGCATATGTGATCACCACGATGTGTAGTAGGGCATATGTGATCACCACGATGTGTAGTAGGGCATATGTGATCACCACGATGTGTAGTAGGGCATATGTGATCACCACGATGTGTAGTAGGGCATATGTGATCACCACGATGTGTAGTAGGGCATATGTGATCACCACAAGTGCCTGGACGGCATGAGCTCTAACTGTTGCACTTAACAGCAGGCAAATCAGTGCTAAATCTTTGTTTGGATAGTCAAATCCTGACATAATTTTTTGCACAGCACAGAGTAACCAAGATGAATGTTCTCCTGTTACCTCCCGAAGCTTCATCCTTTTACATGCATCATCTGATCAGACAAGTATTAGACTGGGAAATGAACAGCTGTCAGACAAAGGGAGACAGTGAAGGCAGAAGCTTGGACGAAGGGATCTAATAATCGGTGGCATCAGTGGAGACGTGTCCTGTCCTCTCACATAGTGGAGAAGTGTCCTGTCCTCTCACGGAGTGGAGAAGTGTCCTGTCCTCTCACGGAGTGGAGAAGTGTCCTGTCCTCTCACTGAGTGGAGAAGTGTCCTGTCCTCTCACAGATTGGAGAAGTGTCCTGTCCTCTCACAGATTGGAGACGTGTCCTGTCCTCTCACGGGGTGGAAACGTGTCCTGTCCTCTCACAGAGTGGAGAAGTGTCCTGTCCTCTCACGGGGTGGAGAAGTGTCCTGTCCTTTCACAGATTGGAGACTTGTCCTGTCCTCTCACGGAGTGGAGACGTGTCCTGTCCTCTCACGGGGTGGAGAAGTGTCCTGTCCTTTCACAGATTGGAGACTTGTCCTGTCCTCTCACGGAGTGGAGACGTGTCCTGTCCTCTCACGGAGTGGAGACGTGTCCTGTCCTCTCACGGAGTGGAGACGTGTCCTGTCCTCTCACGGGGTGGAGAAGTGTCCTGTCCTCTCACTGAGTGGAGAAGTGTCCTGTCCTCTCACAGAGTGGAGACGTGTCCTGTCCTCTCACAGGGTGGAGAAGTGTCCTGTCCTCTCACAGATTGGAGACTTGTCCTGTTCTCTCACGGAGTGGAGACGTGTCCTGTCCTCTAACATTTTACTGACTCCTTTTTTCTCTCCTCTGATCTATAAGAGAGAGTTTTTCTGTAGAAGGATTCTTCGGCTTGGACACAATGATTTCTGCTCTGAGGATGTTCAGGTTAGCACTCATGATCCTCTCAGGTGTGTTTGGGACCTTACTGAACTTCTCCATTGTGGTTGTGTATTTCGACCTCTGGAGGAAGGTGGGTGATGGGTGCAGGTATAATGTCATCCTGTTGATCATCGGCCTTGTGAACCTCTCCTACCAATGTTGCCTCACCATCGATAATGTTTTCAAATTTTCTCAGATATATGAATTGTTTGACAAAAAGTTTTGTCTGTTGCTCTTCAGCCTCCAATTTGCACTGATTGGACTAAGTCTGTGGAACACAGTGTGGCTCTCTATACTCTACTGTGTGCGGCTGGTCAATTCCTCCCAATGGTTGTTCCTTAGGATAAAGGAGAAGTTCTTCTGCTTTCTTCCTCAGCTCATGGTGGGGTCCGTGCTTTGGTCAATATCCATTGCTTTGCCAATATTCTGGGAGACCAGCATGGAAACCCCCCAAAACAACACTGATTATATGACCATCTGCAGCTACAACATGAACGTCTATTATATCATCCCCAGCCTACTGCTCGGAGTCGCCATTCCTGTTTCCATCACCTGCTTCTCCATTGGCCTCAGTGTTCGGACTCTGGTCAGACATATTTTTAGCATGCGTAATTCCCACATCACGTCTCCGCAGCTCCAGGGACATTTCCAAGCTGTCAGGACATTGAGCGTACGCGTGTTCTTAGAAATAGTTTTCTTTATTGTGATTGTAATGGTAACGTTTACATCGCTGAGGTCTAATCCCACCATGGAAGCCATCTGCTGGGTCAACATCATGATCTACCCCACCTCCCAGGCTCTTATTTTAGTCTTTGGGAACCCGACCTTGAAGAAGAAGTTATGTGATTGTCTTATGATTTGGAAAAGACTGTAAAAGGTTTCGATTTTCAGGTGCACCAAACAATAGAGACTGTTAGTATTCTAAAGAGTAAGGGCTGGACTGTGACAGTCTCTATTGTTTGGTGCACCTTACAGTTCAGCCATGCGTTCCTCTAGTGTGAATACACAATCTTTCTACCTGTATTTTTGTGTAAATTGCGCAGACTGGATCCCGTCCTGGGGACATTTCTGCCTCTTTGCCTCACATTGTACTTTGTGCCGTTATTCTGCTTGTGCTGCATTGTATCTTATGATTGTTACTTATCATATGTAGCTGTCCTGTAGCTGTCCTGTAGCTGTCCTGTAGCTGTCCTGTAGCTGTCCTGTAGTTGTCCTGTAGCTGTCATGTAGCTGTCTTGTAGCTGTCTTGTAGCTGTCCTGTAGTTGTCCTGTAGCTGTCCTGTAGTTGTCCTGTAGCTGTCCTGTAGCTGTCCTGTAGCTGTCCTGTAGCTGTCCTGTAGCTGTCCTGTAGCTGTCCTGTAGCTGTCCTGTGGCTGTCCTGTGGCTGTCCTGTAGCTGTCCTGTGGCTGTCCTGTGGCTGTCCTGTAGCTGTCCTGTAGCTTTTCTGTAGCTGTCCTGTAGCTGTCCTGTGGCTGTCCTGTGGCTGTCCTGTAGCTGTCCTGTAGCTGTCCTGTGGCTGTCCTGTAGCTTTTCTGTAGCTGTCCTGTGGCTGTCATGTAGCTGTCCTGTGGCTGTCCTGTAGCTGTCCTGTAGCTGTCCTGTAACTGTCATGTAACTGTCATGTAGCTGTGTGCTGTGGTATTTTCAGAAATATATGATGCTGGGCACCTTGAAGCTCTTTCCATCCTGCTATCTGTAAGGACAGTTTTTTGATGGATCGCTCCTAGATCTGGTCTATATGATGAGTTACTGGAGACTGAAATAAAGCAATTAATGTTATTGTATTATTGTGCCTGATGCTTTCTACTTCTGGATTCTTCATAATCTTTGAGATACATAGTAACACAGTCCTTTGCTGCTCCGGTCACCACTTTAACCTTCCTCAGTCGGACCTCCTTCCATGACGGAGGGTCACACCATGAGTGATGTCATCGCCTGCCGCTACGTCAGGACTCAGCCGTCCTCTGTTACTCCTAGCTTCTTATGTTGCCTTTTATACTAGGTGACGGCCTTCTTAGTCAGTGACCGGCTACAGTGGTGTCCTGCTTCAGTCAATGATTGGATTCGCTGATGATCACTGATCAGACAAGCTCACCTCGAAAAGCAACAAGTGGGGGGCTGGAAGACATCACACTGGCTTCCCTGAGGGGGTGAGGTGGATCAGTATAACTATATCTATCTATATATTGGGTCTATAAATATTTGTTGGGGGACTGTCCGTACGTGGCCAGCACTTGCTTTGTCCAAGACGGTTTTAGGGGATACACTGAGACAGTCGAACATTCTCATTCCATAGACTATTGCTGTCTATATAAGTAAGAGGGATTGTGGGAAAGTTTATAAATCACTGCACAGAAACAGCAGGGTCACAGTTTACAGAGGAAACCAGGAAGTGATCAGATCCATGGGGGAGAAGAACAGTACATGAATGTAAGTTATTCTACCACCTTTGCTTTCTGGAGAAAAAAAAACCTTTAAAGGGAACCAATCATCGCAAAATTGGCCCTGACCCTATAAACATACCATAATATAGCCAGCAGCATTGTTCCCAGACAGATAAATATTCTGTTACTGTGTTACACATATGTGGTAAGAAGCCGCCACACCGTACGTTGTCCCTGCTGTGCTGTATGAGTGTGCTGTGGTGAGCTCTCCCTGGTAGACCGAAGCCACCATACCGTACACTGTCCCTGCTGTGCTGTACGAGTGGGCTGTGGTGAGCTCCCCCTGGTGGCCATAAGCCCCCACATCATACGTTGTCCCTGCTGTGCTGAACGAGTGTGCTGTGGTGAGATCCCCGTGGTGGCTGGAAGTCGCCATACTGTACACTGTCCCTGCTGTGCTGTACAAGTGTGCTGTGGTGAGCTCCCCCTGGTGGCCGGAAGCCACCATACTGTACACTCTGTCCCTGCTGTGCTATACAAGTGTGCTCTGGTAAGCTCCCCCTGGTGGCCGGAAGATGCCATACTGTACACTCTGTCCCTGCTCTGCATGTAACGTGAATTCTTCTTCATGGAAACATAATACATCCCCTGAAAATTTCCCCTAGAATTCTCTTGGGAATATACTTCACAGCTTATCACGGGTAGACCAAACATACTGTCTCTGTATGCTTTAGACTTGACTTTACTTACCTGACTTGAAGTAGTGGGAATGTAGACTGATGGCTGCTTAAGCGTTAGTGGGGCCTATCCAGACCCTAAGGTTTTCAGATATAGGGGCTTGACTAGGGGCTTGACTAGAGGCATTGTAGAGCCCAGTCGTAAACCCAGCTCCACAACTCCAAAGACGGGAAGAAACCTCTTACTTCTCTCCCCCCTTGAGATACGAAGCCCACCCCTGGACTATTCTCCCCCAGCCGTCCACCTCCCGGCTCGGAGGCTTCAAGCCAAAACTTTTGGCTACCACACTTTACCAACTCTCGGTTGTTATACCATAAGAGAGCCCCAAAATTGCGCCAGCCGCGCACAAAGTTGCTACCATAATCGAGATAGGGGAAGTCATACCCTGTGATGCCCCCTCCCATCCCTCACCAATTTACCACCAACTTCAAGGACCTCCCCCACCATCACGAGCAGGCCTTGACACCTCATGCCGCCTGCGAGTTGCCTCACACCACCAGCGCCCTCTCAATTCCTTCCTGGAGACCTAGCGCCCACAGAACCGATCCCACAACGTTTAGATGGACCCCTTCCCCCAACCAAAATGCCCCTCTACCATCTTCTAGATCCACATGCCTTACCGCCAAGCCCCCATTCCGGACCACAAAAGCCGATACAGCATGATTGACTTTTATGCAAGCCTTGTTTAACCTCTCCACCGACCTGGCCGTTCACCAGCACATCCGAGGGACAATCTCGGACCAAACTATGATCAAACCTGGAAACTGAACCCAAAGCCTCAGAAGATCATGCCGTATGTCCCTGATTAACTCCCGTATAGGGCGGACACCCAGATCATTACCCCCCCCCCCCCTAAGACGTCGGGGGCACGGTCCTGGACAGCAAAACGGTATACCTCTGAGAGAACTCTGTTCCAGACCATACCTCTGAGGCCCAGCCAGCGCACCACTGCAGTGTTTCTGGAAAACCCGAGCTGCTTTCCGTCCGGCCGTATATCCGCCCGCCAGGCCCCCCTAGCCACGAAGGAATGGCCCAATATCCACACCAAGCAGAGGCTGCCATCTGAAAAGAGAACCACAGCAACACAACCAAATCACCATTTTATAAAGCAAACCAAGAGACCCCCCCCCTTAACAACATTCACTCCTACCGCCACATAACCGTGATACTAACAACAGCAACTGTGGACGAACATAGGATCTGTACCTGCTAGATTCCCACCTCCCAATGCACCGGACCACATCAGCCTCCAACCTCCATCCAGCTGCTTTGGTAGCCGCCGATTCTGAAGGAGTGGGGCGCAAAACAGGCACAAAAAACTGCTGTGAATTGATACCGAGACAGGGACAGGGACAGAACAATGGTGACACCCCCCACCCCCCCACCTGGGTGTACCCGCAAGTAATCCCCTAAACAGCGGACCGGACACATAACTGCCCCCTGCAACGATCCCAGCGTAACACGCGGCCCCCTACCCAACTGATCCATTTTTTACTTCTGCAACCAAAACTCCAGTCTACCCGGATACAGCACCACCCGCCCGCCACCTTCTTACTAGGGGCCACCAACTCACCCACTCGCATAGCCCCAAAAAACGCAAGGGAGAATGCCACCCGAAATAAAACAGCTTCAAAAGGCGAGCTACAAACAGCATCGAGAACCCCACCCACACGCTCCAACAACTAAAAAGAAACAGGCCTTCGGGAATCCTGCATCACCCTACCCCGCCTAAAACCTCTAAGCGCTTGGCCGACCACAAAATCCTTAGTAATGTTCCTCATCCTTCTCAATTTAAAACCACAAGCCAGCCCCGCCATAACTCTATTCAGCCTTGCTACCGACCATCCTTCCCCTGACACATGCCCCAACCAACGCAGCAGAGCCACCACCCTCTCTTCATCACTATCCCCAACACCCAATGACAGCACCCATTCCGACCACAAACCCCAAGCCACCTCATAAGCCGCCCACGTACCCGACGACAAGGAATTACGAATCAATCCCCCTGCTGCTCGTAGGGCAATCTCCACAGATGCCCCAGGCACACCATCCCCAACGGCCGCGTCAGTGTACAAGTCACAGTCCGCATTCTCCACCACTCCAGTCAGCATCATGGATCGGCCATTATAGTGTTCAAGGAAAACAGCCAGGCCATCCCTATGTTCCCTGGTAAGACGCACAAAATGGTGCGCAGCTTTCACACCCGAAGTTGCCCCAGCCAACCTCCGGAAAAAAACCCGTCCCATAGGGATGATCCGGCATGCAAAGTTTAATTTCCCTAGCAATGACTGCAAGTCCCTGAGCAGGATCTTTTTGAGGCCACGCTCCCTTCTCACCTCATGCCTCAAGGACACCAATTTGTCCTCCGGCAGCCGACATTCCATTTTTTCAGAATCAAGAGTAATTCCCAAAAAATTCAGGGACGTTGCAGGCCCTCAGTTTTTTCCGGGGCCAGTGGAACCCCAAACGACTGAGCCACCCATTCCACGGTACTCAGCAGCATGTGACACACTGAGGAGCTAGCAGGACCTATGCACAGGAAGTCGTCCAGGTAGTGGATAACAGACTTCAACCCCGATCTGTCCCGTACCACCCACTCCAAAAACGAACTAAAAGTCTCAAAGTAAGCACATGAGATAGAACATCCCATGGGCAAACAACGATCGGCATAGTAAGCATCGTCCCAGTAGCAGCCCAGTAAGCCCACGCTGTCCGGATCGACAGGCAAAAGCCGAAACGCCGTTTCCATGTCGGTCTTGGCCACAAGTGCCCCTCGTCCATCTCACCCATCTCACGGCTTCATTGAAACATGTGCATACCACGGAGCAAAGCTCCGGGTCTATGCCATCATTAATCGACATACCCCTGGGATGAGAAAGATGATGGATGAGCCGAAATTTATTCGGCTCTTTCTTGGGCACCACCCCCAAGGGAGATACCACAAAATCTGCCACCGGCGGAGCAGCAAAGGGCCCAGCCATCCTATCCAATTCAACCTCCTTCCTCAGCTTGTCAGACACAACCCCTGAATGCAAATAAGCAGACTTCAAATTTCTAATCGTAGGAGGTACGTGTGCTGGGGCCAGAATAACAAACCCATCCCGAAAACCCCGTATCAACAAATCCGCCTTCTGCCTATGCGAGAATCTAAGTAGATGCAGGAGCATCGCGGCAAGAATCACCGGCGTCACCTCCTTTTGCAGCACTACCTCCTCCAACCCTCCCCTTGCCTTTTTTTTTTAAAACATCTCCCCGAACCTTGGGAAGAGGCATTACATGTCGAGCAGGCATGTTTGAACTTACAACTGGCGCCAAACTTACACTGCCCATCATTAAATTGCCAGCAGAAACCGGACTTCTTTCCACCCTGCTGGCCACTCTGGGAAGTCGAGGAAGTGGCTTGGCCGGCCGAGCCGGCCCCCGCTTGAAAGGGCTGGTCATACCTCACAGGAGCCATGACTCTAAGCCATTACCCTATATCCTTATGATAACATTTTATGCCTGACCGAATTGCCCTCCGCTGCCTGAACTGCTCATCATAACGGAGCCATGCCTGACCTCCGTATACCCGATGAGCCTTGCTGATAGCGTCCATGTAACAAAAAAGGGCCGAACTCTCCAATGACGCTCGCCATAATGGCAAACGCCTGGAGCCAATTCATAAAAGTTTGTGGAATAAGCCTCCACCTCCTCTTTTCCTCCTCTTCTTTCTTACTGTCTTCCTTCTTTCCCTTATCAAGATTAAATTTCTCTAAGGGCAAAAGGGAAAAAATTTCGACGTACTCATCATGCCAAATCTTTTCCCTTGCTTCCTGTTTCAAATGGGCGCCCAATGCGCCCTCGAAACAGACATGTACCTCGCCTCGGGCCCTGTCATCTAACTTAACCAGATCCCCTTCCTGCTCCTTTTTTTTGTCTGCACCCAAACGGCCACCCCACCCCGAGCGGGCCCACTCCCCAGACCAGCAGCCGAAGCTTCCGACCGTTCAGGTACCCACGTAGCAACCGGGTTACCCCCTCCCCCCAAAGCACTCCCCGCTTCACAGCAAGCCAACAACGCACAAACACAGCTAACCAATTCACCCACACTCTCACTCAAACTAGTCGCCCCTTCACCCGCTGCAGCTGCAGTCACAGACCCCGAACCTAGCAAGGAACTAACCCCCACACCCTGAGACATAAGAATTGGGGGAAACGGACAAGACAGGGACATATACTCACCAGGCTGTGCAGGGGCTGTGGGCCCGCCTTCCGACGAAGGAAACTCCAGACGACGATCCTCCAGCACCACAGGATCCACGTGGTCGGAAAGCAGCAGCTGTTCTCCCTCACGATCTGCGTCGTCACTGGCAGCTGGGCTCTGGGACACAAGTAGGCCCTGGGGATCAGCCAGGCCATCGGGCCGGTAATACTGTGGGGGAGGGGCTACACAGTCCTGCACCCCGGGTTCCTGCTGCCTGGCGCCGGATGTCATGGGCAGGGGAATGGGGTGGACTTCTGCTGCCACCTGGATCATCTGGCGTGAGGCAGGCTGCCTGGCCGGCACTTCACCAGGCACCCCCGCAGAGGAGCTGAGGGGAGACTATGCAGAGGTGGAGGCCGATCGTCCCCTGTGGCTGGAAGGAGGACTGGACATCACCGCTAGGCCCAGCTGCCGTGTCAGATTTCTCCTGGTCCGGGACCGGCGCCCGTAAGCGGAACGCTGGTTACCTGGAACCGAAGGGTCCCTTTTGGGGCTCTGTGTGTGTGGCCGGGATCTGGGCATGGCAGGTTCCGGACTCAGTCTGACGGGAGGCCGGGACCTGCGTGCCCTGCACCGAGGCCCTGGGGATGGGGGATCAGGGACAGAAGGCGCCTCAGCGATCAGACCTTCCAGACGCCGCTGCAGCAATCCTTGGTCACTGCCAGCAGCAGCCCGGAACTGCTCCAGGAGGGTATCGATCAACGCCATAGCTGCTCTGCAGGGGAAGGTAAGGGGAGGTGCAACTCACGGCTCCCACTCAACTGAGGCCTGAGATGCGAAGCCAGCCCTTTTATTAACTATCCCCCGCCCCCAGGCCCCCACCACGTTATCAGGTCCTGCCTACAAGCCCAAGTCATGCGGGCCTGCACGCAGGCCTGCTGCCACGCTCCGGCCCTTCTTTAGAGAATGAGTGTCTGCCCCCACCGGTATGAACTTCCACCTAATGCTGTCAGTTGGCACAGATAGACACAGATTTGGGAACGTAGGCCCCACCTTGTGGGAAGAACTAGCCATTAGGGAGACCCCTAAGGAATACAAAAAGTAAAGTATAGGTGTCTCTTGTGGTCCTATAAATCTCAAAAGATATAGCAACAAGAATATAAATAAGTCTGTCCTAAAAGTGCCTTGTGAATGGCCCAATACTTTAATCTAGACATATAAATTCACATAAAAAAAGCATACAGCACACCACGAGACCCCTGTGATAGTATTGAAATGATATTATAAATAAAAAAAAAAACAACAGATACTTAAAGGAGAAATCTGGGGGTAGGCAAAAAAGTTATTTTGGGCTGGGGGAACATAAAAAGAAGTCATATTCACCTGCTCTGGCATCCGCACAGTGCCTCATCACACTCCTGGACCCCAGCGGGATGTCTTTTCAGCTCCCCTCCAGCTATGTCACAACAAGATTGACAGATGCCCTTTCGGTTGTGTCAGCTTTTTTGCGCCATATTCAATAATGTGTCTGTTCCCTTTAGTAAATCTGGAATGTTTTTCACACAACAAAACTAAAATTCATGTCACCTATGGATGCTGGTTTCTTTTTTGTGGAAAAAATGGCGGCCTAAGGCCATGTATAGAGTTGAATAAAATTACCATCAAGGACACGCACCCACTCCCTCTGATTCTGGATTTTCGGAACCAGGTGGTAGGCGCCCTACGGTTATCCAAGATCGATCTCCTAAGTTCTTCATCGTACCCAACCAGGAAACTCTCGTCCGTTTAAGAAGTGACTGATAAACTGTGCACAGTTTGGGCAAGTAGTCTTGTGACTCTAAAACATGGCCAACAAAATCAAATCAGACATGCCAATCATAAACGACATCCTGGGCCTTATAATGGGGTTGGGGACAAGGTGTGGTTGTCTACAAAGAACTACGAAGACTCTGTGTTCCCTCAGCAAAGTTCTCTCCTCATTTCATAGGCCCCTTTCCAATTGCTGAAATAATAAATCCAATTTAATTCAGATTACAGTTGCCTTGTTTCTTGCAAATCCACCCTGTATTCCACAAATCTCTGCCCAAAAAAGATATCCCGCCTGCAATCTCAAGTCCTCAAACTCCTCCTCTGGTCATTCAGGGGGAATTACAGTTTGAAGTGGAGACGATTTTGTATTCCCGGAGGATCCGTAGTTCCTTACAGTATTCTGTGCATTGGAAGGGTTACAGTCCAGAGAAGTGGACTTGGGTGACAGCTAGGGACCTCCATGCCACTGGCTTGGTTAGGAAATTCCATTTACTGTATCCTTCCAAGACTGGTGGTTCCCGTGAGGGTCCAGAAGCCCCTCCTCAAGGGGTTGTGGTGGGGTCTGTCATCAGCCAGGCCGCATGCTCGGCTCCCGACACTGGCAGAGCTGACGGCAGGACTCCTAGACACGCTGATGGGGTGTCCCTGACAGCTGGTTGCTAGGGGCGCATCGGCAGCGTCCATAGCTTTCGTGCCGCGGCCCAGACTTCTCTGCATCTGGCCGGCACAGCTGATACCAGTCAGTTCTATGGTGTATCCTGGGGCCTGAAGTTTTAGCCCTAATCATGTCCTGGGGCTGGGTCTTTGGCCTCAATGAGACTATGACCCCTATCATGCTCCCTTGTCTGCGATAGAGCCTCTTTAGAGTGTGACTTATCTAGCGTTATATCCTGCTTACATATTCCCTCGTTTCTCTAACTTTGGCTTGACTTCATGACGTTTCTCCCCCACTTCTGTACGGCTACGACTGATAGTTATTGACCCGGATTGTTTACCTTGAGTATATTGGGGAAGATTTATCAAAGGGTGTAAAATTTAGGGCCCTATTCCACTGAACAATTATCGGCAGATACGGGCGATATTTGTCCCGTGGAATAGGAGGCAACGATCAACCAACCTCGTTCATGCCGGCTGATCATTGAATTTATTTGTCTTTCAACATGTTGAAAGACAAACGACTTATATATCAGCGATCTGCTGCCATCGCAGCCACCGCCGGCATATCCTTTTGCGCTGCCTGGATGATCAGCGATCACCCGGCTAGCCCCCCCCCACGCCCCCTTGTTTGCTCCTCACTGTCGGCCCGTGTAACAGTGCCTTTAGACTGGTGCAAACTGGCCACAGCAACCAATCACAGCTCAGCTTCCAGATCTGGTGAAAGGAAAGAGGAGCTGTGATTGGTTGCTGTGGCCAGTTTGCACCAGTTTAAATTTTACACCCTTTGATAAATCCCCCCCCTTGTGTTTTGTTTGTTCTGTCTTTGTCCCTTTGTTTCACTCATCTGGGTTAGGGACTGGACTTTCGCCCAGTTACCGCTGCTGCCTAGGGAAGATAATGGTAAGTAGGAAGGGACTGCGGGTTCCAATGTAGGGCTTCACCTGTCCTGTGTCTTTTAGTCCCATCCTAACATCCAGCCTATTCACTGTAGCCGCTAGTGTTGGACATGGGTCAGTCTGAGGGTGTGTAAACTATATGAAGTTAGGAGTAGGAGAGATTGACAAATTTGTCTTTTTGATTATATGACGATGGGAATCACACACTGAACTTGGAGGAGACAGCTAAGCCACCATGAGTGAATTCAAGAAGGACAGATGTTGGAGGTTACATCACGTAGGCTTCATGTGACTGGTATATAAGGAAAGAGAGTTGTTTGCATATCATCAGTCCATATGTCATGTTACATGTGAGTCACCTGAAATTCAATACTTTGAGGATTTGCATAGATTTTAATCCAAGTCTTATAAGAAGACATCCATGTCTGAACCTCATTATTAGTGAGGATTGTCAGCAGTCTTCACCAACCTTCTCTTATAACTGGATGAACAGAAGAAGATGGAACCAGATTCATCAGTGGTCTCCATAAGTGGTGGAGCAAGGAATCTCTGTACGCTGGACACCAGGGGATGTGATCAGAAGGTTATAGAAGGTCCATAAAGACTTTTTTTACACGTTTTTTTCTTTGAGAATTCTGGATGAGATCACTTTTTGCTCTCCAAGTGTAAAAGGTGAAGTATAGAAGGAGAACCTCTTGAGATAATGGAAGGGAATAGCAGTAATAACATGGCTTATGTCATTGGTTTAGTTCCGGAGATAACCATTGGATTATTCAACAACATCTTTATAGTATCCGTCATTGTCTTTGACTTCTACAAGGAGAAGCACATAAGCAGCAGCAATAAACTCTTGTTGTTTATTGCCATCTCGAATGTGAGTTACAACATTGTGATATCTGCCGGCTTACTCGACAAGTTCATTGCTCCTCAAGCCTCATCCACATTTGTCCTGTCTTCTATGTACATCATATTATTGCTGTACAGCATCAGCTCTTGTGCCTGGCTCAGTGCCGGCCTCGGAGCCTTCTACTTTCTCAAAATCTCACAGGCCAGACGTCTTTCCTGGGTGAAGACCCACATCGACTCCATTGTCCCTTGGTTGGTGTTGGCACTTGAGGTTGTTTCCTTCATTAGCGGCTTCCTCTGCAGTTTCCTTCTAATTTCTCCTCAGAACAGTTTCCGTAACGTCTTGGATGGCCCTCTGCTTATGATGAAGGTCCTAGAGAAGAACAGCTTGAAGCTCATCAATGCCACCATAGTGGTTACGTCCATGCCATTTATGTTCATTTTCATCTTCACTGTGTGCATTGTATGGACACTAAAAGAACACAGTCGGCAGATGGAGAGAAGTATGGGACCAGAGGACAATGGACGCCTGACGCCATACGAGGGGGTTGTGAGGCGAATGAATCATTTCCTATACTTCTATATAATCCTTTATATCTCAATGCTGATTTTGTACTTCTCTATTATCTCTAGATTCTGGATGTCTCTGTTGTTGATGTCATCTTTTACCCCTCTACAATCTCTCTTCCTCATTGGGATTGACATTAGACTCAGAGAAGCCTGGAAGGAGGTCACATTACGCTGTATGCTGCGGGCCCTTATGTGGAGGCAATAAGAATCATTGATTTAACAACAGGAAAGGGAATCTGTCAGCTCCCGGTTGCTCCTGACTCACTAATGAGTTGTACAAGTTATTTATTGATAACAAAAGGGGTGGCATTAAGATAACAACTGCATACCCCTTCAACTAGTTTCCCCCACTCATGGGCGTCACCAGGAGGAGGGCTTATGACCATGCGGCATCCTAATTGGCTCATATTTATAGGTCACCTTAATGACATCGCCAGATCAAATTACCAATTGCCAATCTAACCTTCTCTTAGTCCCATAATACCTGACGTCGTAGACATCAGCCAATTGTATACCACTACGGTAAGACGCCAATTACACCAGGGCCTATAAGCATTCATATTGTTGGGCAACATAGTGATGACATCATCAAATGCATCTAGAGTCCCATTGTTCCGTCGCTTCACTCACCATTCTTCAGTGGATGTAACAGGTGACTCAGATGTCTATGATGTCTGGTACTATGGGACTATGAGAAGGTTAGATTGGCTATTGGTAATTTGATCTGGTGATGTCATTAAGGTGACCTATAAATATGAGCCAGTAAGGGCACCGCACAGTCATAAGCCCTCCTCCTGGTGACCTCCATGTGTGGGGGAAACTAGTTGAAGGGCTATGCGGTTATTATTTTAATACCACCCCTACTCGCTCAGCTGTCAGCCAGTGTCTCTGCTGCCCGGCCTCCTGCTCGCTCAGCTGTCAGACAGTGTCTCTGCTGCCCGGCCTCCTGCCCGCTCAGCTGTCAGCCAGTGTCTCTGCTGCCCGGCCTCCTGCTCGCTCAGCTGTCCGTCAGTGTCTCTGCTGCCCGGCCTCCTGCCCGCTCAGCTGTCAGCCAGTGTCTCTGCTGCCCGGCCTCCTGCTCGCTCAGCTGTCAGTCAGTGTCTCTGATTGCAGATCAGTCCTCTGTAGGCAGGTTATGTTTGAAAGAAACACAAAGATATAGTTTCATCTCTCACCCAAATGTGTAGAAGCTGTTGTCTAGGGGTAACTCACCTGTCTAGACACCTGCCAGCAGTTCATCCTTTGGTTCAAATCCCCTAATGGGAATGAAATAGAGGTCTTTATTTTTTATTTTTTTCTTATTATTGTATGATTTTTAGAAGTGCAAAGAATTCCCTATCAGGTCCAAATTAGTTTTTTTTTTCTAAATACAATCATGAGTAAAAAAAAATATATGTGTATATATATATATATATATATATATATATATATAGTTACATTTTGATTTTTCTAATCATTCTATTAAAGAAACTAAACTAATTTGGACCTGTTTGGGAATTCTTTGCACTGTTAAAAATGATACAATAATAAGTAAATAAAAAACAACAACAACCTATATTTCATTTCCATCAGGGGATTTGAACCAAAGAAAGGCCTACTGGTGGTCTCTAGATAGGTGAGATACCCTTAGACCACAACTCCAACACAGGCCAGGAGATTCAACTATATCTGATTGCAGATCAGTCTTCTGTTGGCAAACACCGGCTGACAGCTGAGCCAGCAGGAGGTCGGCAGCAGGGATTATTCATAAAGAAGAGGGAGGAGGAAGCAGTGATGAGGTGGCCAGGGTGCCGCACAAATGCTAAGCCACAACTCCTCATTGACTCTTCATCACAGTAGACTGGAGATGTGATCACGCCCATGTGATGTGAGAACATGAGACGATATACCGGTGATGAATGACTCCACGTACAGTGTTTGCAGATACATGATATACCAGTGATGAATGACTCCAAGTACAGTGATTGTGGATGCAATGTTGTATGGAAATCCTCCATGGACTGACGTCAGCTGAGATACCTGAAACTGGCAATGTGATCCTCTGCTATTCTTCCCCTATAGTATCTATATCTTCACCATTTGCATTAATCCTCAGCCAGGTGACACTGAGAAGCCATATCATCACCACGCTTTATTTGTGTTTTCCCTTAATGATTTGTCAATGGCCGATAGGCGATGTCCATGAAAGCCGCGGATACTATCTGCCCAGACGCTAAAATCTTTACCGTACATAACATGAAATAAATATAAATGTATAGAATAAGCCGCAGCACTCACCAATAAGTGTCTATCAATGTGGCCGTACACGGTCCATACCATGAGCATGTACGGCCACGTAAAGTGGACACTTGCTGGTGAGGGCTGCGGCTTGTGATATACATTTATGAAGATTACTGGATTGCTCGGGGTCAGGGATGTGTCAGGGTTTCTCCAGGTGGGACCCCTACACTTGGTGACTGTGGTCGGCTAATGTGTGCCGTGCCAGCCCTGTGCTTTAGTGTGATGAAAGAAATAATTGAATGCCCCCCAATAAGTCATCCTTCCCTGAACTAAGGAGAGAAATACCCATACATCACTGTACAGGAACTGGTAGGCCACCAAAGCCAATGGACACGAGGCAAAGCTAACATTAGATCTACAGATGCACATTACAGTTTTGCATGTATTCAAACTCCAAAAACAGGAGGCAAATCCAGAATGAATACTTACCGGTGACAACATCCGAGTCATTTAGATAAAGGGAAGAAGAATATCCTGGTCAGGCGTCCAAAGCTGATACTCAGAGTCTTCAACCAAACCATCCAAGGTCATCACCAGCTTCACCACGTCTTTGAGTAACCACAGCCCAAGACATGGATTCTCCTAAAGAAAAGGCGTTCTTTGCTGTATTACTCCTGGAGGCCACCATCGGGGTCCTCTCCAGCCTCTTCATGATAATTTGCCTTTTTGTTAAGAAATTCTATAAGACTAATATGAAGACCTACAGCAAGATCCTGATCCCTCTCAACATGTCCAACCTGTGCTATTGCATTATTTTATTTTTGAACATTAACATTGGTTTCCTGTGGCCAGAGGTCTACGCCAAGACTTCCATGTACTACACCATCATGTACGTGACCCTGTACAGCATCACATCCTATCTGTGGCTAGCCACTGTACTCTGTGTCTTCTACTTCTTGAAAATCGTGTCTTCTCAGCCTGGTGTCCTCACAACCATGAAAAGGATTGATGACATCATCTGGTGGTTGATTGTGACATCAGAAGTTGTGGCACTTGGTGGAGGATTTCTATCATTACTTCTTTCTCCTTCACAAATAAACCAAGGGAATTCATCGATCACTATGTCTGACATGGCGTCACCCACCAGCACTCAGAAAGCCTTCATGGGCTATATTCTGATTCTCAACTCTCTGCCGTTCTCGGTAATAATGGTGACCACCATCGGCAGCGCTGGGTTCCTCAGAGTGTACAACCATCAGATTCAGAAGAACATGGCGGCTTCTGGAGAGACTCGGATGCGGGATTATCGGGTGGCCATCCACACCATGATAGGGCTTCTGGCTTTGTACGTTACCATCTTGCTCTGTAACATCCTCTTACTGCTGGACGTGTTTTCATACAAACACTTAGGTTACGACTTCTGTGTGATTTTCCTTTTCTCATGTGCCTCATCCCTGCCCGCTCTCCTCATCTATGGTAACCCTACACTGAGGGAAACCATCAGACAGATGTTTACTCACTGAATGATCCCTCCGGGCTCTGCCCCTAATGAAGCTGTTCTATCACTTCCATCTTGTTCTCCAAGTATCCAGCAGCTTTATCCTTGGGTTCCAAGAAAGAAGGATGGAAGATTGAGACATAAGGACACGTTTGGTTGACTAGTGTCTCTAGTCGGCTTCTCTGCTGTATATTAGGGATGATATATTAGGAGTCAGGTATGGTAATGGGATGAAAAGGAGAAACCTAGAGGGGAGATGAGTATATGGAGCTTACACTGAACACTTCTGTATCATCCGAATAAAAGTCATGATGTTCCTCATATTCCTGTAGTCCTGGATTTAGTCATTGGTATGGATGCTTCTTGTTATCTCTGACACTTTCCATTCTTCCCCATCTCGTGACTCATCACTTAGTCCTGTCTCTACCTCTTTGTTAGAAATGTGATGTCCGTGTAAGATTAAGACGACCACTGACTTAGTATCTCCATAGCGGACGTAACTCTCTAAGGCTGCGGCTTTCTCCCGTGCCCCATCCCCAGCCGCCAGTCATGTGGTCCTTCACCAGGTCCTTACCTCAGGACTTCACAACATCCAATCTGTATACAATTACATAGCTTTTCTGATTTCCTTACTATAGTTCTTGTGTCCACGTTCTATATAGACACACACACACCAGAAGGATAAGACCAGATCACTTGTATACCCTTCGCTTCAATCAGCCGTCAGTTGTGAATCCTTAAATTTATAGTGAGACGTCAGGCTGATCACCAATTATTTCCTAGCAGGTCAGATGATGAGCGATCATCCCGATATTCGGCTCGGATCCTGAATACGAACATAAAAAAAATTATCGTGATCGTGTTCGCCGAAAATTCACGAACAAATAGGAAACGTACAGTAGAAGCGTATGTTTCAGTCTACGCACAAGCGTACGGATTATCAGGTGCAAAGTGTAAATTACGCAGTGGTGTACGCATTTCATTTGTACTCATTTGCGTACAGATTGCTCACGTTTCAGTCTAGAGCTTCGCACATGCGTACAGATTACCAGACACAAAGCGTAAATTACACAGTGGCATACGTTCGCAAATTCGAATATGTTCGAAAATGATCGTCATAACTATTCCAATCATCTTTGATTGTGATTGCCGAACAGTTAGTGTCATGTTCCTACGAACATATGAACGTGTTCACTCATGAATACTTATTACACCGGGCGATAGCGGCCTGCTAGCAGCGAGGCTGGGACACTTGGTAATGGAGCACCACTCACCAGATTGGAGGCAAAGGAATCATCAGCCGATGCTGGAGTGTGGACAGGTACTTTATGTGGAGTGTGGACAGGTAAGTACTGTATACTGAGAGTAAAAATAAGGTAAGGATGGACACATCTCTATCTAGTGAGGATTACATACAAATCTATACATTTGAGGATTCTTCTGTCTATTTTCTTAATAACATTAATCGTGTTATATATCGATTAATCCACATCATGGTTGATCATGGTAGATGTCTGGGCGCTCGGTGCAGGACCAGGCAGTCATATAACACAACCATCATATAAACCATAGACACAATGGGGGGATTTATCAGGTACTCCAGTCTTACCTAAATCCCTGCCGCCCACGTCCCAGGCCAGATTTATTGAGAGGCATATACGGCTGTGCAGCACACCAGATCTTGAATTATCGCCATGCTTTACGCCAGCTTGCCACCCCCCTCCACACCTTGACGCGCTCCCCACTGGTTTGTTCCCCTCGCCATTTAACACCCAGTACACACTAATTACAGGAGACCTGTCAGGTAAGTAAATAAGCCCAAGACTAGATATGGACGGTCATCAGGAATCTGGGCATACCTTTATTATCTCTATAGTATTTCCAACGCCCAGATATACCCTTATTTGTTGTTATTTAAATAAGGCTGAAATAACCAGGGGACATACCCCAGAAAAGCAAGGGGGTGTCCCTCAGCGCAGCAACAGCCCAGGGGGCCTTTCTCAGTGCAGCATGAGCCTAGGGGTTGCCCCTCAGCACAACAAGAGCCAAAGGGTTGTCCCTCAGCACAAGAGCCAAGGGGTTGTCCCTCAGTGCAACAAGAGCCAAGGGGGTGTCCTTCAGCGCAGCAAGAGCCAAGGGGTTGTCCCTCAGTGCAACAAGAGCCAAGGGGTTGTCCCTCAGTGCAACAAGAGCCAAGGGGGTGTCCTTCAGCGCAACAAGAGCCAAGGGGTTGTCCCTCAGTGCAACAAGAGCCAAGAGGGTGTCCCTCAGTGCAACAAGAGCCATGGGGGTGTCCCTCAGCGCAACAAGAGCTCAGGGGTATCCCTCAGCGCAGCAACAGCCCAGGGGGCCTTTCTCAGTGCAGCATGAGCCCAGGGGTTGTCCCTCAGCAAAATAAGAGCCAAGGGGGTGTCCTTCAGCGCAGCAAGAGCCAAGGGGTTGTGCCTCAGTGCAGCAACAGCTCAGGGGTATTCCTCAGTGCAGCAACAGCCCAGGGGGCCTTTCTCAGTGCAGCATGAGCCCTGGGGTTGTCCCTCAGCGCAACAAGAGCCAAGGTGTGTGTCCCTCAGTGCTGCAAGAGCCCGGGGGTGTCCCTCAGCAAAACAAGAGCCCGGGGGTGTCCCTCAGCAAAACAAGAGCTCAGGGGGTGTCCCTCAGTGCAGCAAGAGCCCAGGGGGTGTCCCTTAGTGCTGCAAGAGCCCAGGGGGTGTTCGTCAGCTCAGCAAGAGCCCAGGGGGTGTTCGTCAGCTCAGCAAGAGCCCAGGGGGTGTTCGTCAGCTCAGCAAGAGCCCAGGGGGTGTCTGTCAGCTCAGCAAGAGCCCAGGGGGGGGGGTCATTCAGTGCAGCAAGAGCCCAGGGGGCCGTCCCTCAGTGCAGCAAGAGCCCTGCAAATGGCCCTGCAAAGATGAGCATCACCATCAGGCAGACCACCACCAGCATGCACCAGCACTATCCGGCTGACCACCACCAGCATGCAGCAGCACTATCCGGCTGACCACCACCAGCATGCACCAGCAGTATCCGGCTGACCACCACCAGCATGCACCAGCACTATCCGGCTGACCACCACACCACCAGTATGCACCAGCAGTATCCGGCTGACCACCACCAGCATGCACCAGGTCCAGCACTATCCGGATGACCACCACACCACCAGCATGCACCAGGTCCAGCACTATCCGGATGACCACCACACCACCAGCATGCACCAGCATATGTCAGCATAGCACCCAAATAGCTGGGATGAAGGCCATGCTCCTCAATTAGCACCTTCGGGTCACATGACTGCCTCCCACCTTGTACGTTGTACCCTCTGCCTCACTAACAATTTTTTAGGGGGTCACAACAAGCTCTTACCCACAGTAATGAGAGTCACAATAGGCTCTCAGAGAAAAATTTACAGCATATGCATGTCACCCTCCTGTATGTGTAATGAGGGGTGTATGTGTGTAATGAGGGGTGTATGTATAATGAGGGGTGTATGAGGTTCCCTCAGGTGTATGGGTGTAATGAGGGGTGTATGGGTGTAATGAGGGGTGTATGGGTGTAATGAGGGGTGTATGGGTGTAATGAGGGGTGTATGGGTGTAATGAGGGGTGTATTGGTGAATTGGTGTAATGAGGGGTGTATGAGGTTCCCTCAGGTGTATGGGTGTAATGAGGGGTGTATGGGGTGTATGGGTGTAATGAGGGGTGTATGGGTGTAATGAGGGGTGTATGTGTAATAAGGGGTGTATGGGGTGTATGTGTAATGAGGGGTGTATGGGGTTCCCTCAGGTGTATGGTTAGTATGGGTGTAATAAGGGGTGTATGTGTAATGAGGGGTGTATGGGGTGTAATGAGGGGTGTATGGGTGTAATGAGGGGTGTATGGGTGTAATGAGGGGTGTATGAGGTTCCCTCAAGTGTATGGGTGTAATGAGGGGTGTATGGGTGTAATGAGGGGTGTATGGGTGTAATGAGGGGTGTATGGGTGTAATGAGGGGTGTATGGGTAATGAGGGGTGTATGGGTGTAATGAGGGGTGTATGGGGTTCCCTCAGGTGTATGGGTGTAATGAGGGGTGTATGGGTGTAATGAGGGGTGTATGGGTAATGAGGGGTGTATGGGGTGTATGGGTGTAATGAGGGGTGTATGTGTAATGAGGGGTGTATGGGTGTAATAAGGGGTGTATGGGTGTAATGAGGGGTGTATGGGTAATGAGGGGTGTATGAGGTTCCCCCAGGTGTATGAGTGTAATGAGGGGTGTTTGGGTGTAATGAGGGGTGTATGGGTGTAATGAGGGGTGTATGGGTGTAATGAGGGGTGTATGGGTAATGAGGGGTGTATGGGGTGTATGGGTGTAATGAGGGGTGTATGGGTGTAATGAGGGGTGTATGGGTAATGAGGGGTGTATGAGGTTCCCTCAGGTGTATGGGTGTAATGAGGGGTGTATGGGTGTAATGAGGGGTGTATGGGGTTCCCTCAGGTGTATGGGTGTAATGAGGGGTGTATGGGTGTAATGAGGGGTGTATGGGTGTAATGAGGGGTGTATGGGTGTAATGAGGGGTGTATGGGTGTAATAAGGGGTGTATGTGTAATGAGGGGTGTATGGGTGTAATGAGGGGTGTATTGGTGTAATGAGGGGTATATGGGGTTCCCTCAGGTGTATGGGTGTAATGAGGGGTGTATGGGTGTAATGAGGGGTGTATGAGGTTCCCTCAGGTGTATGGGTGTAATGAGGGTTGTATGAGGTTCCCTCAGGTGTATGGGGTGTAATGAGGGGTGTATGGGTGTAATGAGGGGTGTATGGGGTGTATTGGTGTAATGAGGGGTGTATGAGGTTCCCTCAGGTGTATGGGTGTAATGAGGGGTGTATGGGCGTAATGAGGGGTGTATGGGGTTCCTTTTAGGTTTATGGGTGTAATGAGGGGTGTATGGGGTGTATTGGTGTAATGAGGGGTGTATGAGGTTCCCTCAGGTGTATGGGTGTAATGAGGGGTGTATGGGGTTTCCTCAGGTGTATGGGGTGTAACGAGGGGTGTATGGGTGTAATGAGGGGTGTATGGGGTGTATTGGTGTAATGAGGGGTGTATGAGGTTCACTCAGGTGTATGGGTGTAATGAGGGGTGTATGGGTGTAATGAGGGGTGTATGGGTGTAATGAGGGGTGTATGGGGTTCCCTCAGGTGTATGGGTGTAATGAGGGGTGTATGGGTGTAATGAGGGGTGTATGGGGTTTCCTCAGGTGTATGGGGTGTAACGAGGGGTGTATGGGTGTAATGAGGGGTGTATTGGTGTAATGAGGGGTGTATGGGGTTTCCTCATGTGTATGGGGTGTAATGAGGGGTGTATGGGGTTTATTGGTGTAATGAGGGGTGTATGGGTGTAATGAGGGGTGTATGGGGTTTATTGGTGTAATGAGGGGTGTATGGGTGTAATGAGGGGTGTATGGGGTGTATTGGTGTAATGAGGGGTGTATGAGGTTCCCTCAGGTGTATTGGTGTAATGAGGGGTGTATGGGTGTAATGAGGGGTGTATGGGGTTTATTGGTGTAATGAGGGGTGTATGGGTGTAATGAGGGGTGTATGGGTGTAATGAGGGGTGTATGGGGTGTATTGGTGTAATGAGGGGTGTATGAGGTTCCCTCAGGTGTATTGGTGTAATGAGGGGTGTATTGGTGTAATGAGGGGTGTATAAGGTTCCCTCAGGTGTATGGGTGTAATGAGGGGTGTATTGGTGTAATGAGGGGTGTATAAGGTTCCCTCAGGTGTATGGGTGTAATGAGGGGTGTATAAGGTTCCCTCAGGTGTATGGGTGTAATGAAGGGTGTATAAGGTTCCCTCAGGTGTATGGGTGTAATGAGGGGTGTATAAGGTTCCTCCGGCGAAAATCTTTTTCTTTCATATCAACTGGTGCCAGCAAGTTATATAGATTTCTAATTTACTTCTGTAAAAAATCTCCAAGTCTTCCAGTACTTACAGTTGCTGTATGTCCTGCAGGAAGTGGTGTATTCTCTCCGGTCTGACACAGTGCTCTCTGCTGCCACCTCTGTCCATGTCAGGAACTGTCCAGAGCAGCAGCAAATCCCCATAGAAAACCTCTCCTGCTCTGGACAGTTCCTGACATGGACAGAGGTGGCAGCAGAGAGCACAGTGTCAGACTGGATATATATATATATATATATATATATATATATATATATATATATATATATATATGTACTGTATACTGTGTTCCTTCAGAGTACCGCAATGCTTCTTCTATGACTGATAAATCCAGACAATTGACAGAGTTTTTCATATATTCAAACTCAGACTGAGAAAACGAGGCAAATCCAGAATGAATTTTACTGGTGACAAAGTCGGAGTCCTTCATTTGGATAAAGAGAAGAGGAATTTCCAAGTCAAATGCAAAACTCATACTTGGGGTAAACACAACCAAACCAACCCCCCGGAGCAGGCAAGGCTTGGAACACATCGAGCCGTCTTCATCTTCATCAGATTGAGGACAGATTGGGAAGAGGTTGTCTGTGAGTTGGAGCTCCTTGGAGTAACCACAGCTCCGGCCATGGATTCTAATGAGAAGGCGTTCTTTGGCGTGTTACTACTGGAGGTCGCCATCGGGGTCTTCTCCAGCCTCTTCATGATAATTTGCTTGTTCAAAAAAGAATTTCAAAAGAAAAATATGATGACCTACAGCAAGATCGTGATCCCTCTCAATGTGTCCAACATATGCTACAACTTTTTCTTATGTCTGAACTACATCATTGCTTTCCTAGGACCAGAGCTCTACAACAAGGCTTGCGTGTACTACACCATCACATACATGACCATGTACAGCATCATAGCCAGTGTGTGGCTAGCTGCTGTACTCTGTGTCTTCTACTTCACGAAGATCATCCCAGCCCAACCCGGAGTCCTCACATCCCTGAAGAGTCGTATCAATGGAGTCATCTGGTGGTTGATAACAACATCAGAGGTTGCGGCACTTGGCGGAGGATTTCTATCAATGCTTCTTTCTCATCCACAAATAAATCGAGGAAATTCATCGATAACTATGTTGGAATTGATGGAAATGACAAAAACTCAGGATGTAAAATTCATGATCACTCTCTTGCTTTACAACTCTCTGCCGTTCCTGGTAATCATGGTGACAACCATTGGCAGCGCTGGGGTTCTGAAATTATATGACAATCAGATTCAGAAGAACATGACGACTTCAGGGAAGACCCGTGTAAGAGATTATGGAGCGGCCATCCAGACCATGATAGGGCTCCTGGCTTTGTTCATCCTCCTCTTCCTCTGTAATCTCTCCATCTTGCTCAATGTGTTTGTGTATCCAGACTTTGGTTATTACTTATGTGTGATTTATCTTTGCTCTTCTGCCACATCCCTGCCCGCTCTCCTCATCTATGGTAATCCTACGCTGAAGGAAGCCATACTCACTAAGTGGTCCCTCAGGGCTCAGGCCGGGGAGTGATGTCCCCCACGACACTACAAACCCTTTGCAGCCAAAGACAATTGGGTCTCTCTTTAGACGCTTCTACCAAAAGGAAGAAGAAGACCATCCCAGGCACTGTCCTCACATAAGAAGTCTTCAGAGAGTGGCCCGCCTGTGGTGTCTCTTCTCTTTATCTACTTTGTAGATCACATGACATAAGCTTCATCTCCATCCAGTTTTTGTCACATTTCTGGTCTGGATTATGGCTGATCACTAGACTGCACGGTGATGTCCATTATTACGGATGAGCGGACTTTCAGTAAGATTGGGTTAATGTGAATTGGAACACTTGGCATTTGAACCCCGTTGCCTGAAATAGATGAATGCAGCCCTGGGGGTGAGCATTCCAGTACCTGTGAACCCAAACTTACTATGAGGTTGGTCAATGTGTCTTCTTTCTACTGGTAAGAGCTGAGGTTTCTGAGGACAGGTTGATGATAGAAAACTCCTGTCCTACCTTTCTGAGCCTCCTGTCCTCCCTTCTGGGCCCACTGTCCTCCCTTCTGGGCCTCCTGTCCTCCCTTCTGAGCCTTCTGTCCTCCCTTCTGAGCCTCCTGTTCTCCCTTCTGAGCCTCCTGTCCTCCCTTCTGAGCCTTCTGTTCTCCCTTCTGAGCCTCCTGTTCTCCCTTCTGAGCCTCCTGTCCTCCCTTCTGAGCCTCCTGTCCTCCCTTCTGAGCCTCCTGTCCTCCTTTCTGAGCCTCCTGTTCTTCCTTCTGAGCCTCCTGTCCTCTCTTCTGAGCCTCCTGTCCTCCCTTCTGAGCCTTCTGTTCTCCCTTCTGAGCCTCCTGTCCTCCCTTCTGAGCCTTCTGTTCTCCCTTCTGAGCCTCCTGTCCTCCCTTCTGAGCCTCCTGTTCTCCCTAACTTCCCTCTCATCACATATCACATCAGGTAGAATTTTCACAAGTTCAAAAAAAACCCAGACACCAGCATGAGATTGTATAGTATATTTCATGTCTGTACAGTACATACACACACATAGGTGCCCCATGTACAGCACTACTGTCCCGGTATATGGTGGAGCAGCTACTGACCCCATCGGGCACGAGAGGCCTGGTTTATGGAAACCTCCTTAACTATATCACTTCTGTGTATAATAATGTACGACTGAGGGACGAGGAATAATAAGATATGTAAACCGGCTACAATAATTCTCTCATCACTCCTGCTCTTCTTGTAAAAAGATCCCACCATATGCAAACAAGTAAAAGAGCGATTTGCATCAGTTTATTATGCACAGATGACTTGTTGGAACACAGTACTCAGTGTCCAGTACACATAACCCAGCATCTGGTAGACATCACCCAGCATACACAACACAGCCCCTGTCATCCAGCATACACCACACAGCCCCCGTCATCCAGCATACTCCACACAGCCCCCGTCATCCAGCATACACAACACAGCCCCCGTCATCCAGCATACACCACACAGCCCCCGTCATCCAGCATACTCCACACAGCCCCCGTCATCCAGCATACTCCACACAGTCCCCAGCATCCAGCATACACCACACAGCCCCCGTCATCCAGCATACTCCACACAGCCCCCGTCATCCAGCATACTCCACACAGTCCCCAGCATCCAGCATACACCACACAGCCCCTGTCATCCAGCATACACCACACAGCCCCCGTCATCCAGCATACTCCACACAGCCCCCGTCATCCAGCATACTCCACACAGCCCCCGTCATCCAGCATACTCCACACAGCACCCGTCATCCAGCATACTCCACACATCCCCCGTCATCCAGCATACTCCACACAGCCCCCGTCATCCAGCATACTCCACACAGCCCCCGTCATCCAGCATACTCCACACAGCCCCCGTCATCCAGCATACTCAACACAGCCCCCATCATCCAGCATACTCCACACAGCCCCCATCATCCAGCATACTCCACACAGCCCCCATCATCCAGCATACACCACACAGCCCCCATCATCCAGCATACACCACACAGCCCCCATCATCCAGCATAGTCCACACAGCCCCCGTTATCCAGCATACGCCACACAGTCCCCAGCATCCAGCATGCACCACACAGCCCCCATCATCCAGCATAGTCCACACAGCCCCCGTTATCCAGCATACGCCACACAGTCCCCAGCATCCAGCATACACCACACAGCCCCCATCATCCAGCATAGTCCACACAGCCCCCGTTATCCAGCATACGCCACACAGTCCCCAGCATCCAGCATACTCCGCACAGCCCCCGTTATCCAGCATACTGCACACAGCCCCCATCATCCAGCATACACCACACAGCCCCCGTCATCCAGCATACACCACACAGCCCCTGTCATCCAGCATACTCCACACAGCCCCCGTCATCCAGCATACACCACACAGCCCCCGTCATCCAGCATACACCACACAGCCCCCGTCATCCAGCATACACCACACAGCCCCCATCATCCAGCATAGTCCACACAGCCCCCGTTATCCAGCATACACCACACAGCCCCCATCATCCAGCATACACCACACAGCCCCCGTCATCCAGCATACACCACACAGCCCCCGTTATCCAGCATACACCACACAGCCCCCATCATCCAGCATACACCACACAGCCCCCGTCATCCAGCATACTCCACACAGCCCCCGTCATCCAGCATACTCCACACAGCCCCCGTCATCCAGCATACACCACACAGCCCCCGTCATCCAGCATACACCACACAGCCCCCGTCATCCAGCATACACCACACAGCCCCCATCATCCAGCATAGTCCACACAACCCCCGTTATCCAGCATATGCCACACAGTCCCCAGCATCCAGCATACTCCACACATCACCCATCATCCAGGGGAATCACAAGGAACCTCAATTAGGCTGAACATGGACCTTCTTGGTTTTTCCCCGCTCATTGTCTTCAGTCTTCTGGGCATTCTGCTCGGCATTATTTTAAACACTTTCATTGTTGTTGGGAATAAAAAGGTTTTAATAACTAGAAATCAGGTGAGCCCGTCCTACAGGCTGCACTTCTTCATGGGAGCGATGAACCTGCTATATCTCGGTGGGATCTCCTTGGTTTTTCTATTCTTTATTGGTTGTCCTCCTCTCTGTCCCACCATGGTGATGACTGACTTCCTACAGATCCTCTTGCCATCTCTCCTGTATTTGCAGTACTGGCTCATCGCCTGGCTCTGTCACTTCTACTTTATCAGCACAACAAACGTCCGCCACAAGGTCTTCATTTGGATAAAGAGAAGTTTTTCAAGGTTCCTCCCGCATCTTCTCCTAATGTCAGTGGTTTTGTCACTTGCCTTAAGTGTGTTGCTGGGCTCTGATAGACTAAGCCAACCACAACCATCGGAGAACACTACCCTGGGCTACAATCTCCACAATCTCACGTTCAATTTTTTGCCTATAATGTTGTCGACCTTCATAGGTTGCTGGACGCCCTTCATCATTGGTCTCATCTCTGTGGGGTTCACTGTTTCGTCTTTTCTCATCCACATTGGGAACATGAAGCAAAGTGTTGGGGGATTCACTGCCCCTCAGCTGGGGGTTTACACCAGGGCCATCTGGACAATGACTTTGCTTATTCTGATTTCTGTAGCTTATAATTTGTCAGAAATATTTGGTATGATAGGCTTTTTTAACCAGGATGACCAGCATTTGCTCAACTGGCTTTTTGGAGTGTCCTTCCCAACCGTAGAAGCCGCCATCATTATCCAGGCCAGCTCAAAGCTGAGGAAGATGCTTCACATCAGGTGGTGGGCCGAGAGCGGAAACATCCAGAATAAGTCAGCAAAGGACCAGAAGGGTAAATGATACCTGGATGAGTAGAGTAGTAGAGTTGACGTATCTTAGTGGCCTCTGGACAGGGACGGTTTTTTACATTGCAATAAAGAATATGAAGAATGAAGCTGTGAAGAGTTTCTGATCCTCACATATTATAGTGACCCCTTATTTCTAAGCCCTCCAGAAGGTTTATCCCCAGGTTCTTGGCTATATGATCTGTTCCTAATGGGGAGGTCGGGAGGGGCGAGAAGAGTTGAAGTTTGCGGGATTCTAAGAGGCGTGAATAAACAGGTTCAGGCACAAAACATAGCTTACCAAGATCTCCTTGGCTATAAATACAGATGATACCTGTCCGGGGGGAGGCCTTTTACTGGATGGATATCCGAAACACACCTAGTCGGAGAGAAGTTTCCCAACATGGCTGTACTTTAGTAGCCATGGTATACACGGACTCTCTTAAAGGGCTCTTAAACACTTTCTCTGTACCCCTTCTCAGACCTATATCTGTACATTTTGATCAGATCGCCCCTAAGACGTCTCCTCTCCAAACTAAATAATAAACTAGAAATAACAATAACAATCCTGATTCTGTAATCCCCCCCCCCCCCCCGCGCTCCCTTATCACCTCCTCTGATCCCACTCCATGTCAGCCATGTCCTTCCCTATATGCAGGGTACCTGATAGAGTAGCAGAGTCAAGAAGTACACAAAGAGCAGAGAGTGTGGAGAAGCACTCATCTGGAGGGGTCCTGTTCAGGTCTATAGGAATACAATGTGTGGAGAGGCACTCACCTGGAGGGGTCCTGTTCAGGTTCAGGTTATATAGATGGGTCCATAGAAATATATTGGGTGGACACAGCACCATTTATATAATGAATAAAAATAGTGTAAGAAATCTACAATCTACTAATTTAGTTATATAGAAATATAAAAGTTTTTTTTTATTTAACGAAATCGAACAAATAAATGGATAAAAGCAACAGTGAAATGATTATTATCCTTATTATGACACATTTCAGAGGATGGACCTCCTCCCACAGATACAGCAGGACATAAAAAGCATAAAAAAATGTCCGCTGCATTTGTGCAAGCATGTATAGGAACTATGAGTGTGTATGTGCTGGTGGATGAGTGTGTGTGTATGCTGGTGGATGAGTGTGTATATTCTGGAGGATGAGTGTGTATATGCTGGTGGATGAGTGTGTGTATGCTGGTGGATGAGTGTGTATATGCTGGAGGATAAGTGTGTGTATGCTGATGGATGAGTGTGTGTGTGTGTGTGTGTGTATGTTGGTGGATGAGTGTGTATATGCTGATGGATGAGTGTGTATGTGCTGGTGGATGAGTGTGTGTATGCTGGAGGATGAGTGTGTATATGCTGATGGATAAGTGTGTATGTGCTGGAGGATAAGTGTGTGTATGTGCTGGTGGATGAGTGTGTATGTGCTGATGGATGAGTGTGTATGTGCTGGTGTATGAGTGTGTATATGCTGGTGGATGAGTGTGTGTATGCTGGTGTATGAGTGTGTATATGCTGGTGGATGAGTGTATGTATGCTGATGGATGGATGAGTGTGTATATGCTGGTAGATGAGTGTGTATGTGCTGGTGGATGAGTGTGTATATGCTGGTGGATGAGTGTGTGTATGTTAGTGAATGAGTGTGTGTATGCTGGTGGATGAGTGTGTATATGTTGGTGGATGAGTGTGTGTATGCTGGTGGATGAGTGTGTATATGCTGGTGGATGAGTGTGTATCTGCTGGTGGATGAGAGTGTATATGCGTGTGGATGAGTGTGTGTATGCTGGTGGATGAGTGTGCATATGTTGGTGGATGAGTGTGTGTATGCTGGTGGATGAGTGTGTATATGCTGGTGGATGAGAGTGTATATGCGTGTGGATGAGTGTGTATGTGCTGGTGAATGAGTGTGTGTATGTGCTTGTGGATGCATGTGTGTATGCTGGTGGATGAGTGTGTGTATGCTGGTGGATAAGTGTGTATATGCTGGTGGATAAGTGTGTATATGCTGGTGGATGAGTGTGTGTATGCTGATGGATGAGTATGTGTATGCTGATGGATGAGTATGTGTATGCTGGTATATGAGTGTGTGTATGCTGGTGGATGAGTGTGTGTATGCTGGTGGATGAGTGTGTGTATGCTGGAGGATAAGTGTGTGTATATGCTGATGGATGAGTGTGTGTATGCTGGAGGATAAGTGTGTGTATATGCTGATGGATGAGTGTGTATATGTCGGCGCATGAGTGTGTGCTGGAGGATGAGTGTGTATATGCTGGAGGATAAGTGTGTATATGCTGGTGGATGAGTGTGTATATGCTGGTGCATGGGTGTGTGTATGCTGGTGGATGAGTGTATATGCTGGTGAATGAGTGTGTGTATGCTGGTGGATGAGTGTGTATATGCTGGTGCATGAGTGTGTGTATGCTGGTGGACGAGTGTGTATATGCTGGTGTATGTGTGTATGTATGCTGGTGGGTGAGTGTGCACATGCTCGTGGATGAGTGTGTGTGTATGCTGGTGAATGAGTGTGTATATGCTGGTGGATGACTGTGTGGGTATGCTGGAGGATAAGTGTGTAAATGCTGGTGGATGAGTGTGTATATGCTGGAGGATAAGTGTGTGTATGCTGATGGATGAGTGTGTGTGTGTATGTTGGTGGATGAGTGAGTATATGCTGATGGATGAGTGTGTATGTGCTGGTGGATGAGTGTGTGTATGCTGGAGGATGAGTGTGTATATGCTGATGGATGAGTGTGTATGTGCTGGAGGATAAGTGTGTGTATGCTGGTGGATGAGTGTGTGTATATGCTGGTGCGTGAGTGTGTATATGCTGGTGGATGAGTATATATATGCTGATGGATGGATAAGTGTGTATATGCTGGTGGATGAGTGTATATATGCTGATGGATGGATGAGTGTATATATGCTGATGGATGGATGAGTGTGTATGTGCTGGTGAATGAGTGTGTATATGCTGGTGGATGAGTGTGTGTATGTGCTTGTGGATGAGTGTGTATGTTGGTGAATGAGTGTGTGTATGCTGGTGGATGAGTGTGTATATGTTGGTGGATGAGTGTGTATGCTGGTGGATGAGTGTGTATATGCTGGTGGATGAGTGTGTATATGCTGGTGAATGAGAGTGTATATGCGTGTGGATGAGTGTGTATGTGCTGGTGGATGAGTGTGTGTATGTGCTTGTGGATGCGTGTGTGGATGCTGGTGGATGAGTGTGTGTATGCTGGTGGATAAGTGTGTATATGCTGGTGGGTGAGAGTGTATATGCGTGTGGATGAGTGTGTGTATGCTGGTAGATGAGTGTGTATATGCTGGTGGATGAGTGTGTGTATGCTGATGGATGAGTATGTGTATGCTGGTATATGAGTGTGTGTATGCTGGTATATGAGTGTGTGTATGCTGGTGGATGAGTGTGTGTATGCTGGTGGATGAGTGTGTGTATGCTGATGGATGAGTATGTGTATGCTGGTATATGAGTGTGTGTATGCTGGTATATGAGTGTGTGTATGCTGGTGGATGAGTGTGTGTATGCTGGTGGATGAGTGTGTGTATGCTGGAGGATAAGTGTGTGTATATGCTGATGGATGAGTGTGTGTATGCTGGAGGATAAGTGTGTGTATGCTGGTATATGACTAAATGTATGCTGGTGGATGAGTGTGGGAATGCTGGTGGATGAGTGTGTATATGCTGGTGCATGAGTGTGTGTATGCTGGTTGATGAGTGTGTATATGCTGGAGGATGAGTGTGTATATGCTGGAGGATGAGTGTGTATATGCTGGTGGATGAGTGTGTATATGCTGGTGCATGAGTGTGTGTATGCTGGTGGACGAGTGTGTATATGCTGGTGGATGAGTGTGTGTATGCTGGTGGATGAGTGTGCACATGCTGGTGGATGAGTGTGTGTATGCTGGTGAATGAGTGTGTATATGCTGGTGCATGAGTGTGTGTATGCTGGTGGACGAGTGTGTATATGCTGGTGGATGAGTGTGTATGCTGGTGGATGAGTGTGCACATGCTGGTGGATGAGTGTGTATGCTGGTGGATGAGTGTGTATATGGTGGTGAATGAGTGTGTGTATGCTGGTGGATGAGTGTGTATATGGTGGTGAATGAGTGTGTATATGCTGGTGAATGAGTGTGTGTATGCTTGTGGATGATTGTGTATGTGCTGGTGGATGAGTGTGTGTATGCTGGTGGATGAGTGTGTATATGCTGGTGCATGAGTGTGTGTGTATGCTAGTGCATGAGTGTGTGTATGCTGGTGGATAAGTGTGTGTATGCTGGTGGATGAGTGTGTATATGCTGGTGAATGAGTGTGTGTATGCTGGTGGTGAGTGTGTATATGCTGGTGAATGAGTGTGTGTATGCTGGTGCATGAGTGTGTGTATGCTAGTGCATGAGTGTGTGTATGCTAGTGCATGAGTGTGTGTATGCTGGTGGATAAGTGTGTGTATGCTGGTGGATGAGTGTGTATATGCTGGTGAATGAGTGTGTGTATGCTGGTGGATAAGTGTATATGCTGGTGGATGAGTGTGTGTATGCTGGTGGATAAGTGTGTATATGCTGGTGCATGAGTGTGTGTGTATGCTGGTGGATGAGTGTGTGTGTGCTGATGGATAAGTGTGTGTAGGCTGGAGGATGATTGTGTGTTTGCTGGTGAATGCGTGTGTGTATGTGCGCTCTGGGGCTGAAGCCTGTAGTTTGCTCCTTCTACCACTAGGTGTCACACTGCTATTTGCATATCTGAAAAAGAAAGTGCTTAAAGTGTCACTGTAGTTTATAAAAACTTTTGACACATCAGAGAGATAAGTCAAAAATTTTGATGGGTCGGGGTCTGAGCGTCTACACCTGTACCAGTCGTGAGAATAAGCGGGGAGAGGACCATGCTGCAGAGCGATCCACTCCTTCTCTGTGTTAGGCTCCTAATGATAATGGATCTCTATGGAGCCTGACTCTTGTTTCCTTACACAGAGCAGGGAGAGGAGGAGCTACAGCGCGGTCAAAAAACAAAACAAACTATTTTTCTAATGTTTTTCCTTAGCAAATGTTCTTCCTTTTGTAGTTTAGCCCCTTTGTCTTCCTGTAGTGTTGACAGCTTGTTGCCTAGGTTCCCGACCATCGTTCTCTGCTCTTGGAGTGGACATCAATCGGATGGTCAGAATTCTCTGGAGAGGTAAATGTGGTGTCCCACCACAGGTGTTTCTAGTCTGACACCTGTCGCAAAAGCCTTATCCTCTAGAGCAGTGCTTCTCGAACTGTGAGGGGGGCCCTAGTTGTCGGTGAGGCCCAGCTGAGGAGCCAGTTTTAACAAAGTAACTATGATCTGCACAATGCTTTTGCTGTTTGCAAAAATTTCCATTTTAGGCATATTATTAATTTATTTTGTACTTGCTTTATTAGTATATAGAGCTTTGGAGATGAGTGAAAGGCGGCCCTAGCATTATTTTCAGCGTTTAAATGGACTTTCACCACAGATGGTGAGGCCCGGCATCCTCTGGGTCAGTCTGGTGAGGCCCGGCATCCTCTCGGTCAGTCTGGTGAGGCCCGGCATCCTCTCGGTCAGTCTGGTGAGGCCCGGCATCCTCTGGGTCAGTCTGGTGAGGCCTGGCATCCACTTGGTCAGTCTGGTGAGGCCCGGCATCCTCTGGGTCAGTCTGGTGAGGCCCGGCATCCTCTCGGTAAGTCTGGTGAGGCCCGGCATCCTCTGGGTCAGTCTGGTGAGGCCTGGCATCCACTTGGTCAGTCTGGCGAGGCCCAGGCATTGCCTTGGTCTGTTAGGTGACACTCCAGTAGAAAAAGTTTGAGAAGCACTGCTCTAAAGTGAGGTGGTGATTAAGTTTTATGTAAGTTTCACCACCAGATGTCAGTGTTCATAACTCTGTATGTATTGCACAACTGTTGTCACTATAGGGTTACTGTTTTGTTATGTGATTCTGAGAACCAATGGGAGATGCACTTTCCCTTCTACCTATCCTCCTTCCTCTGCACACTCTCTTCTCCACCACTCACAGGGACTCTTACACACCCTGTAGGAAGTAGTCACTTGCGGATAGGAAGTGTAGTGTCACTTAGAAGTTTCCCTCTGATTTTCTGAGGAGTAAGTGACACAGATCAGGCATCCCTGCTGAAGTTAGCCAGGGCCTGGCGGCAGGCCTGTATTTAGAGTTCATGCTGCCCTAGGCACTTTGCATGCCGAGGCGCCCCCCCCCCCCCCCGGCGAACTAGTGCCCCCTTCCCCTCGGCACTGGCAGGTTACATGCATGGTATATACCCTGGCACAGCTGGCAGGCCGGCACTCCAGCACCCAGTACTACTGAGCTGCACCCCCCGACTGTCAGTAGTACTGGGGTGCCCTTTTGCTTGATGCCCGCTCTTCTCATCATCAGACGTGATGGAGGAAGGAAGGAGGGCGGGGACTTAATTTGGGGACAGCTTCTGTCCAGTGTCGGACTGGGGCACCTGGGGCCCACCAATATAGAACCAGTGAAACGCGACATGCTGACCCGCTCCTTTCCTGGATTTATCTGTATCTGTGACAAATCTCAGAACACCCTCCATTTATACAGCTCTCAGGGTATGCTGGGAGTTGTAGTCTCTGAGAGGACAACCTTGTAATGACTGTGTGCAGAATCTCCTGGTGGCTGCAATCTGTGGGTGACAACCATCAGCCCTGAAGGTCCAGCAATACATCTGTCTACACTGTACTACAACTCCTAGCATATCCTGAGGGCTGCAGACTGTCAGTACATGCTGGGAGTTGTAGTGCATGCAGCTGTTAGGTCCTAGGAGGCTTGGTGGAAGATCAGAATACAGAGATCTGTGGGGTCAGTGCAGGGAAGTGACCCCAGAACATCACTAATAGGGGATAGAACAAAAACATCTACTCCTATCCCCTATTAGTGATGTTCTGGGGTCACTTCCCTGCACTGAGCCCCCACAGATCTATGTTTTCCTATATGTCGTATAATGCACCTAGGACCCAACTAGAACAGCTGCAGGCACTACAACTCCCAGCATATCCCGAGGGCTGCAGACTCAGTAAATGCTGGGAGTTGTAGTGCCTGCAGCTGTTGTAGTTGGGTCCTAGGTGCATCATACACTGGATGCTTTGTGGGAGATCAGAATACATAGATCTGTGGGGGCTCAGTGTAGGGAAGTGACCCCAGAACAGCACTAATAGGGGATAGGGGGAGATGTTTTTGTTGTATCCCCTATTAGTGATGTTCTAGGGTCACTTCCCTGCACTGAGCCCCCACAAATCTATGTATTCTGATCTCCCACAAAGCACCTAGTGTATAGGACCCAACTACAACAGCTGCAGGCACTACAACTCCCAGCATGTACTGAAAGTCTGCAGCCCTCAGGATATGCTGGGAGTTTTAGTACCTGCAGCTGTTGTAGTTGCATTCTAGTTTAAAAGTTTGTGCTAGTGTACTGTAGTGACCGCAGGGCTGTCAGTACACTACCGCAAACCATACACTGACCCATTTAGACCCCAATGGTACACAGGCTCTGCACACTATAGAAGTGATTACAGTGCAGTTACTAATGACTCACAGGTGACGTCTTCTCCGATTGCCGTTGCTCACTTTTTTCTTTCTTCTCCATCTGGTGCAGCCATCATGATGACTTCTCCGACCACAACTCGTCTGCAGGCGGGCAGAGCAGGGTGACTGGGGAAGGGAGGCAGCTGGGGGTAACTGGGGAAAGGAGGCAGCTGGGGGTGACTGGGGAAGGGAGGCAGCTGGGGGTGACTGGGGAAGGGAGGCAGCTGGGGATGGCAGGAGGAACAGCTGGGGTGATAGGGGGAGGGGGAGAAGCTGGGGAGTAGCTGGAGTGACAGGGGGAGCAGGAGAAGCTGGGGAACAGGGGGAGCAGCTGGGGCGATGAAGGCAGCTGGGGCAATGGGGAGAAGCTGGGGCGACAGGGGGAGAAGATGGGGTGGCAGGGGGAGGGGGATAAGCTGGGGTGACAGGGGGAGGGGGAGAAGCTGGGGAACAGGGGGAGCAGCTGGGGCGACAGGGGGAGGGGAAGCAGCTAGGGGTGGCAGGGGGAGAAGATGGGAGGGCAACTGGGGTGGCAGGGGGAGAAGCTGGGGTGACAGGGGGAGAACCTGGGGCGACAGGGGGAGAAGCTGGGGAACAGGGGGAGCAGCTGGGGCGACAGGGGGGCAGTCGGGTTAACAGGGAGGGGAGAAGCTGGGGAACAGGGGGAGAAGCTGGGGCGACAGGGGGAGGGGGAGCAGCTAGGGGTGGCAGGGAAAGGCGGAGAAGCTGGGTAACAGGGGGAGCAGCTGGGGCGACAGGGAGGGAGAGCAACTAGGGGTGGCAGGGAAAGGGGGAGAAGCTGGGTAACAGGGGGAGCAGCTGGGGCGACAGGGGGAGGGGGAGTAGGGGGAGAAGATGGGAGGGCAGCTGGGGTGGCAGGGGAGCAGAGGGACCAGCCGGGGGGGGGGGGGCGCAGAGAGACCAGCTGGGGGGGATGCAGAGGGACCAGCTGGGGGGGGATGCAGAGGGACCAGCGGGGGGGGGGGGGGGATGCAGAGAGACCAGCGGGGGGGGGGATGCAGAGGGACCAGCGGGCGGGGGGGGATGCAGAGGGACCAGCGGGGGGGGGGATGCAGAGGGACCAGCGGGGGGGGGGGGGCGGGGGATTAGCCGGCCGGCAGGGACAGAGGCAGGCTGGGAAGGAAGGTCCCCCTATGCAGGGCCGGCGTGAGCTTCCTGCACAGACTGTCACACAGGCCGGAAGCTCACATTGCAGCCCCGCGATGCCCAAACTTCCCTGCTCAGCAGCGTGCGTGTGACGTCATCACGCCGCTGCTGAGCAGGGAAGTTCGGGCATCGCGGGGCTGCACTGTGAGCTTCCGGCCTGTGTGACAGTCTGTGCCGGAAGCTCACGCCGGCCCTGCATAGGGGGACCTTCCTTCCCAGCCTGCCTCTGTTCCTACCGCCCGACTGTCCCCCCGCCACCCAACCACCCCCCCCCCCCCACCCCCCCACCCCCCCCGCCGCACCACCCGGGCGCGGATGTCAGCGGCGGGGCGGCGGAGGGGGTAAAAAAAAATAAAAATTAAATAAAAAAAGAAATGTGTCCTGCGGGTGCCGCCCCCCGCAGGGCGCCGCCCTAGGCACCGGACCACGGGTGCCTAGTGGCAAATACGGCCCTGCCTGGCGGTGGACAGACACACGTATGGAGAATGCTGAGACTTTTTTTCTACAAGCTATAACTACAGACACTATGCAGTGCTAAACAGCTAAAGAGGACAGGTCAGAGATCATCCCAGCCCACACCGAGAACCCCTCTTAACAGTGCAGGGGGGTATCCTAGGACAGAGGAACTGACCTGGATAGAGCAAAGCAACCCCATAAAGGTCTATGAACTCTATCTGGCAGTGCAGGTGACACCGGGACACGCTCGGACACTTAGCTTCGCTAAACTTAACTTCTCTAAACTTCTCTACTCTTCTCAAAACTCAACTGAGCCAGCACTGCTACTCTACCTCAGCACTTGGATATCTCCCAGCGCAGATACAGTGAGCTCAAGTCTGTATCACAGAAGTTATCTATTGAAAAGCTATTCTGTATTGCAAGAGACTTTCAATAAAAAACACTTTATTTATTCTACTGGACTCAGTGATCATTGCACCAGCACCTACACACGCCGAATACACCCTCCTTGGGTCATTTTCCACTTTCTGTGGGTGGCGGTACCAACAATCCGGATGGGTCATCTTCCCACTCTGGACCACTGTGACAAGAGCCCAAGGGACCCATCCCAACTAGGCAGGTCACCGACCATTGGGGATCTATATAGCAGCCACACACACTAAACGCGGGTATTACATCACACCTGTGTGCTGAGTTGGCACTGGCGTCACGACTAGTGTTGATCGAACTGTTCGAGAAAAGTTATGTTTTCTCGAACTGAACTTTTTACTGTTCGAGTTAATGTTTGAGTTCAAGTTTGAGCGCCTTTTTGCCAGCCAATCAGTGCAGAGCACATAGAAGTGTCAGAAACGTCATTGCTGAGGTTTAGGGGTCTCATTGGCTACTAAAATCACATGACCATCTCATATATATATCACGTTGATGTGTTCTGGGCGCCAGTTTCTGCTCGCTCACTGTGCTGTACAGAATGCTCTCTGTCTGTCTGTCTGCTTGCATGCTGCTATTTAGCTTAGTAAGTTACTTAGTGGGGTGTTTAGCAAGCTCAGGGACTTAGGAACAAGCTCAGGGACTTAGGGACAAGCTCAGGGACTTAGGAACAAGCTCAGGGATTTAGGGACAAGCTCAGGTATTTAGGGACAAGCTCAGGTATTTAGGGACAAGCTCAGGGATTTAGGGACAAGCTCAGGGATTTAGGGACAAGCTCAGGGATTTAGGGACAAGCTCAGGGATTTAGGGACAAGCTCAGGTATTTAGGGACAAGCTCAGGGACTTAGGGACAAGCTCAGGTATTTAGGGACAAGCTCAGGGATTTAGGGACAAGCTCAGGGATTAAGGGACAAGCTCAGGGACTTAGAGAGAAGCGTAGACTTAGTAATATAGCATTTCCCTCTCCATAGACAGCAATACTCAGGTTTGGTAAAGCTGGGTGACCGCCATTATTTTCTTATTCACACTCAGGGCCCAAAAGTCTATTTTTTTCAGTTTTTATTGCTGAATAATAGTATAAAAAAACTCTTCCCATCTGTCATACGCATCAATCATACATAGGAGTTGCTTAGTAAAAAGTTTATTTTTGTCAGTTTTGGGGGTGAAATACCATTCAAATATACCGTGTGTTATTGCCATACAGATATACAGTATATATATATATATATATATATATATATATACCGTGTACAGATATACTGTATATATATACCGTGTCATTTTCACAGGGGTATCCCACCAAAAAATCCTTTTTTTTGCATTAATAAATAGCCCACCCATAGATTTCCATTAGGGATGAGTGAACCGAACCGAACCTGGTTTTCTGTGAAAATCAAGATGTGTGACGTCACCCCACAGCACCAGGAAGAGCCTCAGCGCGCCAACAGCTTCTCAGTGTGTGGCCAGACTTCACAGAGAGAGGAGCTCCGTATCAGATAGAGAGGGAAAAGAGATAGATAGATAGATAGCCAAACAGATAGATAGATACAAGGAGAGACAGAGAAGAAATAGAAAGTGTTAGTGAGAGAAGCAGGAGAGAGGAAAAGAGAAAAAAAAACTGGAATGGAAAGATCCAGTGAAAGCTGGATATAGAAGATAAGCTGATACATAGGGAAAGAGGCTGAGAAATCAGGAGATAGGGAGAGATAGGGAGAGATAGGGAGAGATAGGGGGAGATAGGGAGAGATAGGGAGAGAGAGAGATAGGGAGAGATAGGGAGAGATAGGGAGAGATAGGGGGAGATAGGGAGAGATAGGGAGAGATAGGGAGAGATAGGGAGAGATAGGGAGAGATAGGGAGAGATAGGGAGAGATAGGGAGAGATAGGGGGAGATAGGGAGAGATAGGGAGAGATAGGGGGAGATAGGGAGAGATAGGGAGAGATAGGGAGAGATAGGGAGAGATAGGGAGAGATAGGGAGAGATAGGGAGAGAGAGAGATAGGGAGAGATAGGGAGAGAGAGAGAGAGATAGGGAGAGATAGGGAGAGATAGGTAGAGAGAGAGAAAGATAGGGAGAGATAGGGTGAGAAAAGAATCAGGACAGGTGGCATTGAACCAGATCCTGTCCCGTGACTGAGAGAACACGCTACACGTTGCTTCTCTGCTGGCTCCCGTCAACCCTGTTATAGGTGAAGTAACCTATAGCAGTAAAACTTATTGAAGCCCTCCATAGAGTGTGACGCTAAGTCAGCGCCCCACAAAACCTGTCCATTTCTGCTTTGCTGGGTGCCATCAACCCCGTTTAGCCGCAGCAAAAAAAAGTTTTAAAAAAGTTATTAAAAAAAAAAAGTTTAAAAAAAATACAAAATATTTCAAAAAAGTAAATAAAAAAAGTTTGTTTCTTATAAGCTGTTATAGGTGAAGTAACCTATAGAAGCCATTTTTTTTACTCTCCTTTCATTTTCCCCCACCCAAATAAATATGTCCAAGCGTCTTACTTCCAGCACTTCCCAGGCAAGGACTGCAACAGCAGGCGGTGAGGGTAGAAGAAGTGACAGCACCAGGCCCGGTGGCAGCCGGGGTAACAGGCATGGCAGCAGGGTGCAGCTACCCAAGACACCCACTGGTCATGTAAGAACCACACAGCCAGCTGTTCTAGATTGGCTTACCCAATCCTCGAGTTCCACCGCCCAAAGCTCCCAAATGAGGAACCGTGACCCCAATACCACTTCCTGTCAGGATGCACCATACACTGCAGATCCCATCATGCAGCATCCTCTCACTGGAACTCAGGCCTCGTCAGCCTCAGTTGCCAGCAGCAGCACAGTCTCACTGCCATGTACACCCCTAATGAGGCAGCAATCCCTGACCGAGTCCATGGCCAAACGTCAGGTGTACTCCAGCAGCCATCCCATGGCACAGAAACTGGCCGGACACCTGGTTAAGCTGCTGGTGCTTCAGTCCCTGCCCTTCAACCTTGTGTACTCCCAGCCTTTCAGGGATTTCATGGCGTGTGCGCACCCAAGATGGCGAGTCCCCAGCCGCCACTACTTCTCTAGCAAAGCTGTCCCATCGCTGCACAGTTACGTGAAGTAAAAGGTCGGCGACTCATTGGGACTCTCGGTGTCCAAGACCGTGCACCTGAGTGCTGATGTCTGGTCCTCTAATTATGGGCAAGGCCAGTACGTTTCTGCTCATTGGGTCAACATCCTCCCAAGAGACCATCAGGAAGTTGGCCCATTCTTGCCACTGTCACCTCCATGGTGCTTTAGGGGGCCAGCAGCGGGAAGCAAAAGTTCTACCTCCACCACCACTGCAGTCCAACCTGCCCCGGTGTCTTACCACCAATATCAGGCCTGGCGCTCTCAGGCTGTCCTCCATTTGGTGAGCTTGGGTCAACGAAGCCACAGTGGGCAGGAGCTCCTCCAGACCATCAGGGAGGAGATATCTGAATGGCTGACCCCACACCTACTAACTGTGGGAAGTGTCTCTGCAGTTCAGCGGGGAGGGCTGACTCATACCCCTTGTATGGCACATGTGATCAACCTCATAGTGCACAGGTTTCTCCGATCATTCCCTGCACTACAAGACCTTATGAGGATGTCACGTAGAGTGTGCAAACATTTCAGCCACTTCTACGCTGCAAGGAACACCCTGCTCAGAATCCAGAGACAGCGCGGTATGCCCCAACATCGGCTAATCTGCGACGTGCCAACCCGCTGGAATTCTGCCCTCCATATGCTCGACCGCCTGTAAGAGTAAAGGTCAGCCGTAACAGACTACCTCATGGGGCAATCAGGCAGCTTCACGCCACACTGCGACTTCGAAGTAACACACTGGCAGTTAATGCGGGAAGTCTGCCAATTGCTGATCCCTTTTGAGGACGCGACTCTCTTTGTGAGCAGGCAGGACTATGGGATCAGCGACATCATCCCACTCCTCCATGTTCTGGAAAGTGCGCTGAAAACCATCATCACGAGGATTCCCAGGCCACAACTCCAAGGCTGAACATCGCCTTGAGCCCAGAGCTGGATGAAGTGCAGATGGAAGTTGAGGAGGAGGAAGATGTCTACGCCCAGCCATTCCGCACACCACCACCTGGTTTCTCTGCCTCTCGATCACAGGAGGAGATGGAGGATGAGGTGGTAGAGGAAGTGGAGGAAGACCCCAGCAGACCCTGGAACTATACCGAGGACAGTGGAGAGGAGAAGCGCTCATTGTCCTTGGTGCAGATGGCAAGGTGTCTGCTGGAGTGTCTCTGGAATGACAGCCGGATTGTTGACATCCAAAGGAGGGACCAATACTGGCTGGCCACCCTGGTGGACCCTCGCTTCTGCCGCAAAATGGCTGAATTTTTTCCGCCATCACAGAGGGAGGCAAAACTGGTGTTCTACCGGGACCTACTCACCAGTCAGTTGGTCTTAACTTACCAGCGAGACCAGCCAGGTTTCCCGACAACATCCCGAACCAGCGCGCTCCACTCCCACCACCACTAGTGGAGGCGTGAAAAGTCGCTCCAGCCTACAATCCCTGATGAGCGATTTCATGCAGCCAGCTGCTAAAGAGGGGACACAACACCAGACTCATGACTGGACCAGCATGAGCTCAGCCCTCAGGTCACTGCCTACCTGGATTGTACCCTGCCCCAAAGTGTCACCGACCCCGTGCAGTACTGGGCAGAAAAACTGGACATTTGGCCTCAACTGGCAGAGTTTTCTTTGGCTCTGCTGTCCTGCCCAGCCAGTAGTGTGGCGTCAGAGAGGGTATTCAGTGTGGCAGGTAACATCATAACACCACAAAGAACGAGGCTCTCTTGCCACAGTGTGGAGACGCTGACTTTTTTTAAAATGAATCGTGCCTGGATTACATCGGATTATACCACCCCCCCTGCTTGATATGAATGACTAAGTCATCAGTTACCCATCTTGCATGGCAAACCGTGTGTCCAAGAAATTATACTTAATATCATAAATATGTGCCCAACGTAAAAATCCTTAATTTAACTTGTACTTGTAATGTTCCCTCTCATGCAGTCACGCGTGGAATAAGGCTGTCTATGGGGTATATATCACGGAGGCTGCTGTCCTTCAACTGTGATATAAAACACCTCCACAAACAGTTGCTGAAAGGCAGGTTAACTTGCCTTATTTACGGGGCCTTTACAACAGGAGACTTTTTTGGGGTTCTCTGCTGCCAGGGGCGTAGCTAGGATTCATGGGGCCCCATAGCAATAAAACTGTATGGAGCCCCCCTCCCCTACACACTATACAATGTATGTATGTTATATAGAGGAGAAAGCCAATGTCTGCTTGTTCTGTCCATCCACCGTATTTAACTTTAACAGCCTATTAGGAGCCTCATGGTTATATACATAGGGGCAGGAGCAGACTACCTTTTTCTTAACCCCTCATGTACTGCAGTGTGTAAGTGACCCAGTGTTCTCTTACATGCTGCAACACAAAAAAGGATTAATAAGCTAAAGACAATTAGCTCTCTCCTTCACTACTCCTGCACTGATAACCTCTGACTTCTGTTCTCTGAGCTCCTGCAGAGGTCAGGGGTTATCAGAGCAGTGAGGCAGAGAGCTAATTGTCTTTAGCTTATTAACCCTTTTTGTGTTACAGCATGTAAGAGAACACTGGATCACTTACACACTGCAGGACATAAAGGGTTAAGCAAAAGGACACAGGAGGCTCTTATCTTCCCTGTACATTGGGCCCCTCCCCACAGGGGCCCCATAGCAACTGCCTTCCCTGCCTCTATGGTAGCTACGCCACTGTCTGCTGCCTAAAATCCACAGCGCATCATTGGCTGATTTTTTGCCACCTTCAGTACTATCGGGCTGGACGCAAATACCCAGTTCAGCGCAGTACTGCGTATGTCAGGTATGTCAGCAGACCCGCAGTCACATGTGAAGGTACCCATAGGGTGAGGATTTTTGGGAGTGACCAAAGCGAGGGGGGGAGGTCACTCCCATACCCCATCAGGGTTTTTTCCCCTACCCTAAGTCCAGGCAATCAATAACTTTCTGTACCCTTACTTGACCCAGAAACGTATAAATTGCCCGGACTTATCCTTTAAGCCAGCTGGTGAAAGCACTAAAAAAACACAAAAGCATACATCCATTCGGTTGGGCGCTACACCCGGTTAGGACATCAAACTGGTATTACAAAGATATATATATATATGTGTGTGTGTGTGTCTTGCCAACAGCCATAGGCCCAGATTCAACAGGTTTGACACCAGAGTAGTTGCGTCAATTTGTAAAGCAAGTGCCAGTGAGGTGTCAATTTCATGAAAATTGGACACGTATTTTTGGATAGTGGAGCTGGGGTAAAGCCTTCTTGAATCTGTGCCTTTTTAAATGTCCTTTCTTCACCTCATGCGTTCTGTGGGTGAGGTTCTCTGTATATTTTACCGTATCCGTATCCTACTAGACTAGGTGTAATGTTAGAGGGGGTGTTTTTTAACGTTGACTGTCCTGTGCTGAACTCTACATCAACATTTTGTCATGTTTAAAGAATGATTTTTACAATCGTGCATATTCTTAGCTTCAAACTTTAGTTCTCTGTACTAGGCCCTTCTGGGTCCAAAAGAATACTACTCCTACTAGTGCCCCCACAGTCAATTGTCTATTTGGAAACATAACTGGGCGCAATCAAGAGCTGCTGAAGCTGCCTCCTCAACTTGTCTGTTCTCAACAATACTGGCCTGGGTGCAATCAAGTGCTGCCTCCTCCTGCTGCTCAACTTGTCTGTTCTCAACAATACTGGCCTGGGAGCAATTAAGTCCTGCCTCCTCCTGCTCCTCAACTTGTCTCTTCTCAACAATACTGGCCTGGGTGCAATCAAGTGCTGCCTCCTCCTGCTGCTCAACTTGTCTGTTCTCAACAATACTGGCCTGGGAGCAATTAAGTCCTGCCTCCTCCTGCTCCTCAACTTGTCTCTTCTCAACAATACTGGCCTGGGTGCAATCAAGTGCTGCCTCCTCCTCATCCTCAACCTGTCTCTTCTCAATTATACTGTCCTGGGTGCAATCAAGTGCTGCCTCTTCCTCCTCCTCAACTTATCTCTTCTCAACAATACTGACCTGGGTGCAATCAAGTGCTGCCTCCTCCTGCTCCTCAACTTGTCTCTTCTCAACTATACTGGCCTGGGTGCAATCAAGTGCTGCTTCCTCCTTCTCCTGCTCCCCAACTTGTTTGTTCTCAACAATACTGGCCTGGGTGCAGACAAGTGCTGCCTCCTCCTGCTCCTCAACTTGTCTCTTCTCAACTATACTGGACTGGGTGCAATCAAGTTCGGCCTCCTCCTCCTGCTCCTCAACTTGTCTGTTCTCAACAATACTGGCCTGGGTGCAATCAAGTGCTGCCTCCTCCTGCTCCTCAACTTGTCTGTTCTCAACAATACTGGCCTGGGTGCAATCAAGTGCTGCCTCCTCCTGCTCCTCAACTTGTCTGTTCTCAATTATCCTGGCCTGGGTGCAATCAAGTGCTGCTGCCTCCTCCTCCTGCTCCTCAACTTGTCTTTTCTCAACAATACTGGCCTGGGTGCAATCAAGTGCTGCCTCCTCCTGCTCCTTAACTTGTCTCTTCTCAACTATACTGGACTGGGTGCAATCAAGTTCCGCCTCCTCCTCCTGCTCCTCAACTTGTCTGTTCTCAACAATACTGGCCTGGGTGCAATCAAGTGCTGCCTCCTCCTGCTCCTCAACTTGTCTGTTCTCAACAATACTGGCCTGGGTGCAATCAAGTGCTGCCTCCTCCTGCTCCTCAACTTGTCTGTTCTCAACTATCCTGGCCTGGGTGCAATCAAGTGCTGCCACCTCCTCCTGCTCCTCAACTTGTCTTTTCTCAACAAAACTGGCCTAGGTGCAATCAAGTGCTGCTGCTGCCTCCTCCTCCTGCTCCTCAACTTGTCTCTTCTCAACAATAATGGCCTGGGTGCAATCAAGTGCTGCCTCCTCCTGCTCCTCAACTTGTCTCTTCTCAACTATACTGTCCTGGGTGCAATCAAGTGCTGCCACCTCCTCCTCCTCAACTTTTTTAATTTTTTTATTATTATTATTATTTTTTATTCACTATTTTTTTTACTATCTTTGCGCTTTGATTTTTTCCACTTTTTTTCATTGTAATAGCAACTGCAACTAAACGAAACTATACCCTATGACACTCCCACTATTGTAGCTGCTATTGTTCAGCCGTTATAGCAAGGATCATTTTAGGTTCGGTTCATATAAATCCGAACTTCACAAAAGTTTGTCAGATCGAACAGAACCAAACTTTTCAAAAGTTAGCTCATCCCTACTTTCCATCTTTCCAATATCAAAGCTGGGTGACCGTCATTATACAAGATGCTAGGAAAGCTGGGTGACCTCCATTATACTGACTACTATACAAGATGCTGGGAAAGCTGGGTGACCTCCATTATACTGAGTACTATACAGGATGCGAGGAAAGCTGGGTGACCTCCATTTCACAAGATGCTAGGAAAGCTGGGTGACCTCCATTATACAAGATGCTAGGAAAGCTGGGTGACCCCATTATACCGACTAATATACAAGATGCTAGGAAAGCTGGGTGACCGCCATTATACTGACTACTATATACGATGCTAGGATACCTGGGTGACCCCCATTATACTGACTACTATACAAGATGCTGGGAAAGCTGGGTGACCTCCATTATACTGACTACTATACAAGATGCTGGGAAAGCTGTTGACCTCCATTATACTGACTACTATACAAGATGCTAGGAAAGCTGTTGACCTCCATTATACTGACTACTATACAAGATGCTAGGAAAGCTGGGTGACCCCCATTATACAGACTACTATACAAGATGCTAGGAAAGCTGGGTGACCTCCATTATACTGACTACTATACAAGATGTTAGGAAAGCTGGATGACCACCATTATACTGTCTACTATACAAGATGCTAGGAAAGCTGGGTGACCTCCATTTTACTGACTACTATACAAGATGCTAGGAAAGCTGGATGACCACCATTATACTGTCTACTATACAAGATGCTAGGAAAGCTGGGTGACCTCCATTTTACTGACTACTATACAAGATGCTAGAAAAGCTAAGTAACCTCCATTATACTGACTACTATACAAGATGCTAGGAAAGCTGGGTGACCGCCATTATACTGAATACTATTCAAGATGATGGGAAAGCTGGGTGACCCCCATTATACTGACTACTATACAAGATGCTGGGAAAGCTGGGTGACCGCCATTATACTGAATACTATTCAAGATGATGGGAAAGCTGGGTGACCCCCATTATACTGACTACTATACAAGATGCTGGGAAAGCTGGGTGACCGCCATTATACTGAATACTATTCAAGATGCTGGGAAAGCTGGGTGACCCCCATTATACTGACTTATTTACAAGATGTTAGGAAAGCTGGGTGACCAACATTATACTGAATACAATACAAGATGCCAGGAAAGCTTGGTGACCGCCATTATACTGACTAATATATAAGATGCTAGGAAAGCTGGGTGCCCACCATTATACTGACTACTATACAAGATGCTGGGAAAGCTGGGTGACCTCCATTATACAAGATGCTAGGAAAGCTGAGAGACCTCCATTATACTGACTACTATACAACATGCTAGGAAAGCTGAGTGAACTACAACTGGTGCCACTGCTGTCTCAACTCTGCTACGTCACTACTGCCAAAACTCTGCTACGTCACTGCCGCCTCAACTCTGCTACATCACTACCTTACTATCTCAACTGTGCTATGTCACTGCCCCCTCAACTCTGCTACATCTACTCTGCTAGATAACTACCTTAGTACCTCAACTCCACTATGTCACTCTCTCAACTCTGCTACCTCAGTTATCCATTGAAAGGAATGAAGTATTTTACCCTCCTAATTTTTTTTCTGTCATTCTTAGAGCTAAATTTTCTTCACTAAGTTGTTCCATGTATCCAGTTTATTTTTCTGGATTGTAATTCCAGCTTCTCCTCACCTGTATAGGTATTACACCTCCCATTGACTTTAATGGGGTTCGTGTTCGAGTCGAACCTCAAACCGAACACCACTACGGTTCACTGTTCGATCATAACTAGTCACGACTATACCACCACTGGCTGCGCTGTATTCCAACCACCGACATAACGACAACATGACGATGCGCCATCTCCTCGCTTCCCCTGCAGCCCCCCCCCCCGCAACCGATTTAGGAAGTGAGAGGGAAAGGACACAGGGGTGCCAAGAAGAGAACACCTCTTTAACAATTCTATACAATTATGCACAAAAGTTCTGTGTATGTATTAATTAGAGATGAGCGAATAGTATTTGATCGAATAGCTATTCACTCGAATACCGCAGTATTCAAAAGATTTGAGTTTAATCAAATATGTGATCGAATATTCGCATCTAAATTAACTTTACTGAAACAGCTAAACAATTATTTAGCTATTTTAATAAAGTTTACTGCTCCCTGAGAAAGCAGGGAATCAATATTACAGGGATCGGTATTACCGGGGTTAGCGATCCCCGGCAATAATGCCGATTCCTGAAATAGTTAATATTTAATTAATAAAACACATTTTGGTTCTAATAAAGTTATTTTTGTTGTTCAATAGCTTAATCAAAACAAATCCATGCTTTTGCAATTAAATATACTGTTAATAGAAATATAAATATATAAATAAATGTATATATATATATATTTATTTATTTACAGTATATTTAATTGCAAAAATATGGATTAGTTTTAATTAAGCTATTGAACAACAAAAATAACTTTATTAGAACCAAAATGTGTTTTATTAATTAAATATTAACTATTATAGGAATCGGCATTATTGCCGGGGATCGCTAACGAAGAGCCACGAAGTGGGACATCTTGGAGAAGCGGTCAGTAACAACCCAAATGACAGTGTTACCTGCAGATAGAGGCAAGTCTGTGACAAAGTCCATGCCTATATGGCACCAGGGGCGGTCTGGAACTGGCAAGGGCTGAAGTAGGCCGGCAGGTTTTTGACGGGAGGACTTGTTTCTGGCACAGATGGTACAGGAAGCCACAAAGTCCTTGACATCTTGGAGTAGGATAGGCCACCAGTAGTGGCGGGAGATCAGTTGCCCGGTCTTTAGAACTCCCGGATGCCCGGCCACCATAGAGGAATGACCCCATTTCAAGATCCGTCTTCGAAGAGCAGGGCACTCATAGGTCTTACCGGGAGGCAATCTTTGAAGAGTGGATGTGGCGACTGGCACTAGGCGATCGGGAGGTATAATGTGGCGAGGAGAGTCCTCTTGTCCCATGACGTCAGATGCTCGGGAGAGAGCATCGGCTTTCACGTTCTTCTCAGCCGGACGGAAATGGATAATGAAGTTGAAACGTGAAAAGAAAAGCGACCACCTGGCCTGCCGGGGATTGAGACATTGGGCCGATTGGAGGTAGAGAAGGTTCTTGTGGTCCGTGTAGATATTTACCGGATGCCTAGCCCCCTCTAGGAGATGACGCCACTCCTCCAGTGCCAACTTAATCGCCAAGAGTTCTCGGTCGCCAATAGTATAGTTCCTCTCGGCAGGGGAGAGTCTTTGAGAAGAACCCACAGGTTCGGGTTTTGCCTGATGCTTCCCTTTGCGAGAGGATGGCTCCAGCGCCTACTGAAGATGCGTCGACCTCAAGTGAAAACGGCTTGGTGGCATCCGGGCGAACTAGCGCAGGAGCAGAAGCAAAGGCTGACTTTAGGCTAGTGAAGGCTTGCTCGGCCTCAGGTGGCCAATGCCTAGGATCCGCCTTCTTCTTAGTGAGAGCCACGATGGGTGCGACCAGGGTAGAGAAGTGTGGGATAAACTGCCGATAGTAGTTGGCAAATCCTAGGAGGCGTTGGATAGCTCTGAGTCCCACAGGACGTGGCCACTGGAGAACAGCTGAGAGCTTGGCCGGATCAATTTGTAGACCCTGGTCGGAGACGATATACCCAAGAAACGGAAGACTGCGCTGATGGAAAATGCACTTCTCTAGCTTGGCGTACAGATGATTGGCCCGTAGCCTTCGTAGGACCTGACGTACTTGTGTCACGTGAGTCTGCTGGTCAGGGGAGAAGACCAAAATGTCGTCAAGATAGACAATGACGCAGACATAGAGGAGGTCTCGGAAGATGTCGTTAACGAATTCCTGGAAAACCGCTGGGGCATTGCATAGGCCGAATGGCATGACCAGGTATTCGTAGTGCCCATCTCTGGTGTTAAAAGCGGTCTTCCATTCGTCTCCTTCACGAATACGGATTAAATTGTACGCTCCCCTGAGGTCCAGCTTAGAGAAGATTTTGGCTCCACGGAGACGGTCAAATAGTTCAGGGATAAGTGGAAGAGGGTAACGGTTCTTGACTGTCACCTTATTTAGGCCCCTGTAATCTATGCATGGGCGAAGAGAACCGTCCTTCTTCTGCACAAAGAAGAATCCTGCGCCAGCAGGGGACGTGGATTTACGAATGAAACCCTTCTGTAGGTTCTCCCGGATGTAAGAAGACATGGCCTCAGTCTCGGGCATGGAGAGAGGGTACACCCGACCTGGTGGAGGAGAAGTTCCAGGAAGGAGGTCTATGGGACAATCATATGTCCGGTGAGGGGGTAGAGAGTCCGCCTGTTTGGCAGAAAAGACGTCAGCCAAGTCTTGGTATTCTGCCGGTAGGCCGGGTAGGGGCTTGACGGAGTCAGGTGAGGTCACAGAGCACTTGGGCTGAAGAAGCTTCAGACACCGGTTAAGACAGTCCAGACCCCAACTGAGAATCTTCCCGGTTCTCCAGTCTAGCTTAGGGGTATGTAATTGCAGCCAAGGTAGACCCAGCAGGATGTCGGAAGAGGAATGGCGCAAGACATAGAAGGAGATCTTCTCCTGATGTAAAGCGCCCACCTGGAGGACTAGAGGTGCAGTCTGGTAGAGCACAGCTTCAGCAAGAGTCTCGCCCGTGACCGAGGAGATAGACAGGGATCGGGTTAGCTGGATCACGGGTAGCCGCCATCTTTGGACCAAGGTAGCTGCAATGAAACTGCCCGCAGACCCGGAGTCGATGAAGGCAGTGGTCTGGTGAATTTGTCCTGAGGGTGTCTGGATGGAAACTGGCATAGACAATCTTGGAGAGGTGGCATTCACACCTAGGGAGGCCTCTCCTACTGGACCTAGGTGCGAACGTTTCCCGGACACTGAGGACGTTGGGGACATCTCTGCCGGAAGTGATCAGAGCCACCGCAATAGAGACAGAGATTCAGCTCTAGTCGGCGAGCCCTCTCATGAGGAGTCAGGCAAACTCGTTCTACTTGCATTGGAACCTCAGGAGTCGACTGGGGTACAGGAGCAACAGGATTCTGGAAAACTGGTGCTAGGCGGTGATGGCGACGGGGCAGGCTTAGTCGCCGTTCTTGCCGGACCTCCTCCTCTCTCTCGTGGCAGGAGCAGTAGGCAGGAGATAATGCAGGCAGAGGTCTGTAGGCGTGATCGCAGGTGGCGGACAGGACTCAGGAACAATGGGAAGGCAGCGGGCAGGAACTAGGGACAAGGACTGCGGACAGGAACAAGGAACAAGGACTAAGGTCAGGAACAACAGGGAGCTGGGCCAAACGCTAAGGGAAGCATGTAGAGGCTCCAACACCTGTAGTGGGGCAGTGCTGGAATTTATAGGGAGTGATTAGTGCAACTTCCAATTAGGGGCGGACTGGCCCTTTAAATCTGAGACAGCCCGCGCGCGCCCTAGGAGGCATATACGGAGACAGGAGCGGGGCGAGGTAAGGCGCCCCCCGGGGCCGAACAAGTAGCAGTGCCGGGTCCCTGCACAAGGACCCCGGCGGCTGCATGGGGCAGAGAGAGGTCGCGGCGGCGGCCCGGAGCACGGGACGCCGCCGCGGCCGTGACAGCAGTTATAAGCCCCTCTCCATCCGGCCCTGCACACCTTAGACCTAGTAAAGAAACAAAAGAGTTGAGGCAGTTAGGGGTTAAGTTTAGGTTGGGGGGGGGCAAGACAGAGTTGCTAGGCTAGTCTTCCTATAAGTGGTGGAGGGGTGGAGAAGAAGCGAAGTTCCAGTTGCCATCGGGCCCGATTCAGCCTCCCGCCCTAGTTATAGTCTGTTGTGGTGTATGGGTGTAAGGGTGGGGGGCTTTTCATTTTTTTTATTGTCATGACAGTCTGTGGTAGGGAGGTCTTGAAGGGCAAATCAAGGTGGAGTTATTCTACGGGGGGGGGGGGGGGGGGGGGGATGGTACTCCCCCACTTCTTGACTGTTAATTGTGGAGGTACAGTGTGGTTCTCACTGGGTTAGGACCCGGGGAAGGGAAGTGCCATTCCAGTTACATAGCAGAGTTGCTGGATGGTCCTTGGACAGACCTCCCTAGACCGGATTTATATTGTTTTTTCTGTTATTTACTTTGTTCATTTTTGAAGCATTTTAATAAAGAGGCTGTCATGGCAGGAGAGTCATTGGAGTTAATGGGTAAGGAGGGGGAGTTTGCTGGTGGTGTAAGTAAGATGGGTTTAATAAAGGGGGGGGTTAAGGATAGCCGGATGTGAGTTCCAGCGATGTGATGTTTGTTTTTTGTATAATAAAAATTGTATACTTGTGTAATTGAATACTTAGGCAAATGGTCATGCAAAAGAAATGGAAATAGAGAAAGGTGTGACATCAGGAAAATGTATAAAATAGCAATTATAGTCAGGTGAGCGAGCCTGCGGCTGCAGCTGCGGCGCGTAGATCACTCTCATAGACACAGCTGCTCTCGTTGGAGCCCTGGACCGGAGCAAAGACCGGACACACCAGGATCTTCTCACATCTATGGCTCTAAAGACAGATTCCCTGGCTGTCCTGGCGATATCGCTCCTGGAAGCTGTAGCCGGGATGCTCTCCAGTTCTTTCATTGTGTTTGATATTTTAAGAAACTTTTCTAAAGGACAAGTGATAAGCACCAGAGATAAGATCCTCATGGCACTGAGCGTCTCTAATCTGGCGTATCCCATCATGCTGTTCACCTCCATCGTTTGTGACGTTTTCTCGCTTCCATTGAATGCCTACACTGATGTGCTCTTGTACACGCTGACCTTGTACTGTATGAGCTCCTGCTCCTGGCTGATGGCTTGTCTCTGCTTCTTCTACTACATCAAAGTGGCGCACCTCAGGTCCAGATATCTCTCCAGGTTGAAGGACCACATTGATGTTCTGATCCCATGGATGATAGTGGTGGTGGAGGTCATATCTCTAGGTGGGAACTTTATGGAGCTGTTGCTGGAGACTGTCACCTCAACCAACACCACGGATGATGAATTATCACCCGGTGGCTTTTATGATGTGATGTACCTTGGTAACTTTGTATCCTATCCACTCATGATAGTCACCTTCACGTGTATTATGGCTTCTGTCATGATGCACATTCACAGGATGAGGAGAAACCTCTCCACTGCTGGGACCATCAATCTGGAGGCTCACCAGGGGGTTGTGAGGACCATGCAGTATCTGGTGGCTTTCTACATAGTCTTCTTTCTGCTGCTGGTCGCCGATTATCTCATAAATCTTCCAGGTGTTTGGAGGGATTGCACGTATAAGATCATCCTGCTCACATTCAGTCCAGTGCAATCTGTCATCCTAATCCATGGAAACCCAAGACTTAGAGAGTCCTGGAAGCAGATGTGGGGCTGTGGTGGGCCGACGGATCCACTACGTGTTTGATGAAGTGTCAGTCACGTTGTGGTACAGGAACAAATAAAGGAAAGGCTCAGTGTTGTAGTGAGCCCACGTTATATTTTATCCAAAAATGTCATATCACCTGGTGGAGTCATTGTTGGAGCCGCCATGATGCCGGTTATATATGAGAGTCACCAACCTTCCTGGAATGGGAAGGAGATGGTCCAGATTTTCAGAAGAGCTGGTGGCCACATACTCCCCTCGCCCTGTTCCTGCACTTCTCTCTGCAGATCCTCAGATGTTGTTTGTAGCAGATATAACACATGGGGTAGTTCTCGGGTATCAGCAAGCGCCTATATGGTGCTGCTTTGTAGCTTTACCCTTAATATGGTCAAAAAGACACCCCCAAAAAATGTGTATATGGTGGGTGAATGATGGGGGCCTGTGGGGGGATTACTACAGTGAGGTGGAGACAGGATAAGAGGACAAACACCACTCCTGGGGTCTATATACAAAGGGGCTGGATGCTGGGGTCTACATACAAGGGGGCTGTATCCTGGGGTCTATATATAAGGGGGCTGTACCCTGGGGTCTGTATACAGGGGGGCTGTATCCTAGGGTCTATTTACAGGGGGCTGTATCCTGGGGTCTATATGCAAGGGGGTTGTTTCCTGGGGTCTTTATACAGGGGGGTTGTATCCTGGGGTCTACATACCTGGGGGCCGTATCCTAGGGGCCTATATGCATGGGGGCTGTATTCTGGGGTCTATATACAATAGGCTATTGCAGTGTCCCAGAACAGGCTGTCTGTTTCTCATATTAAGTCTACTTTATTATTATGGTCCTTCAGCTGTGCCACCCTCGTGCCCTAACCATGACCACTCTACATCCCACGGCTGCCTGCAATACAATCACAGTCACATGTCCACAGTCACATGTCCAATATTGGCGAATAGAAGATGTAGAAGATGGAAGGTCCTTAACGATTTTGTCTCACTGACATGAGTAAGATTGTCATGGTAACCGAGCAATGATCTTTACCATTATAAGTAGCAGAGTTCAGTCAGTAAAGAAGTAGAGCCGATACCCGCATGACGTAGCAGAGTTCAGTCAAAAAAGTAGCAGAGCTAAGCCGGGCATGTAGGAGAGACGTTACCGCACTACATAGCAGAGACGACACATGCACTACGTAGCAGAGCTGAGGCAGCCATGTAGCAGACCCTATACCCGCACTACGTAGCAGACCTGAGGCAGCTGTGCAGCGAAGCCGATACCCGCACTGCGTACAGAGCTGAGGCAGCCGTGTAGCAGAGTCGATACCTGTACTACGTGGCAGAACTGAGCTAGCCGTGTAGCAGAGCAGATACCCGCACTATGTAGCAGAGCTGAGTCAGTGACGTTAGCAGAGGTACCAAAGTCGCTCATAAAAGGGAGGTAACCAAGTAGCTCTTGAAGGGATGGGACCCAAGTCGCTCTGGAAGGGACAGTACCCAAGCTGCTCTTAAAGGGATGGTACTCAAGTGCTCTTAAAGGAACGGTACCCAAATTGCTCTTAAAGGGACGGTACCCAAGCCGCTTTTAAAAGGGACAGTACCCAAGTCGCTCTTAAAGTGATGGTACCCAAGTCGCTTATAAAAGGTCAGTACTTTAGCTGGTCTTCAAAGGAGGGTACCTAAGTCTCTTTAAAAGGGACAGTACTTAAGCTGGTCTTAAAGGAACAGTACACAGGTCACTCAAAGCGTAAGCACCAAAGTCGCTCCTTAAGGGACTGTACTAAAGTTGCTCTTAAAGGGACTGTATAGTTAATCCCTTTCTCCTGCCCAGTGACGCTCCAGACAGCATGTGCGGTTGCCACTTGATTTCAGGTTAATGATAAACAATGTCATTTGTTATCATTCATCATTAATCATTAAAAATCGCTTTGTCTATAAGACCCTAACAGTATCCCGACCGCTCCCACCTTCTGAACACGAAAAAGAAACAGAATACCAGCTCTGCAACCATACAACAACCAGTAGATCTGGAAGCAGGAGTTGTACCAGGACACAGCTGGAGCATTTTATTGTGATGTTCATTATATTTGCACGCTGGGCACTCTGTCCGTCCTTCATTCACATGAATGATGTATGACTTTCTGTATATACTGGAAATGTCGCTGCCATAGTAGTTGTCTTACATTAAAGGGTTTTTTTTAGTATAAACTTGCTTGTCCCTATCTAGGATAGGGGAAAAGTATGAGAACATGGGAAGTGGTGAGGGGATCCAACCTCCGTGCCCCCGGGGATCTATAGATCTGCATGTCAGCTCCTTTGTTATAAATGGAGCCATGGCTCGGCGCATGACCCGCAACTCCATTCATTCTCTATGGAGCAACTGGAAAGAGGCAAGTGCTTTACTGACCCACAGCTCCATTACTAACAAAGGGGTCAGGGCGCCGATCTAGAGACCCTGAGGCGCACAGAGGCCGGACTTCCAGTGATCCTGTGGATAGGAGACAGGTAAGTTTAAGTTGGAAAACCCATTGAAGACCAAAGCAAGAAATTTGTATTGTAATTTTAGCTATAGACATTCAGACTAAGACTAAGCGTCCTATCAGACCAAGCAATTTTTAACAATTAACGATCGATCTTGTTTATCCTTGGCCTGAAATCGGTCACCATTTATTTATTTTTTTATTGAAAATATCTTTATGACAATCAGTCGTCGTCAAGCATACATAAACTGCGACGCAGCTCAGCCCAATAAATAAGACAATACATACTCAGCACCATGGTACAACATACAGCACAGGTTCCCTACGCTATACATCATACCACCCGATACACTAACATTCCCGCATACCTTAACAATCCTATAACAACAAACAATAAAGCAATACAGACAAGTGATGGGGTAAGGGGGGTGGGAAAGAGGGGGGTAGGGAGGGGAAATCACAGGCCCGAAGCTTTATTGAAAGACAACACAACACAAGGGGAGAGGGGGAAGGAGAGGGGTATCAATCCTCTTCTTCCTGGTCCGATCTGTCCATGATGGAATAGTCTCTGAGCAGGCTGTGGACCAAAATGAGGCGGTTCCTGGCAAGCCATATAGCGTCCTTAAAACAGTTCATAAGGCGCCAGGCCTCCCGGGTTGCCTCATCGCCGAAATTCCCAGGGAACAGGCCGTACAGCACCGCGTAGTGCGTTAGCCTGTTCCTGGGCACACTATCACTGAGTTCAAGTCCCAGGGCGTCCAACAGGACCTGAGCAAACGGACACTGCCAAAAGAGGTGCAAAGATGTTTCCTCCACGAAGGGGCACCAGGGGCAGTACCACGTGTTGCACAGGTTGCGGGCATGCATGAATGACCTCAAAGGCAAGTCCTTGTGCCCGTTGGTCAACTTTGCCGAAGCCACATTAGTCCAAACAGTGGACAGTTTTTGGCTTCCACAAGTCGGGCTTGAGTCCCTCCAGTTGATGTTCCCTCACAAACCTGACGACATCTCCGTAGAACCAGGGAGTGTGCCAGTTGTAAGGGATGGAGCTGTCCCACTTGTCCCAGCTGAGACCCCTCCAGAGGGGGAGGAGGAACAGGCGAGACATGGACCTGCCCGCAGAGCCATTCTTCTGTTGCAGAGTCCTCCACACACAGTCACATACAAAGGCTGCCCGCAACAAGGTAGGGATATCTGGAACACCTTTTCGCCCTTGCGGGGTTCCTTGTACATAACGGAGCGCTTCACTCTGTCCATTTTGGAGCCCCAGATGAAACGAAAACACGGTCCTGGTGATGGCCCTGTAGACACCATTCACCGTTCACCATATTACACAGAACGATAGTTATTACTATGATCAGTTACTTCATCTGATCCCAGCAAATGAAGGAACGATGTGCAATTACACTGAACGATTAGTGGAAGTACAGTGAACAAATGCGGAATTACAGGGAACGAATGCGGAATTACAGGAAACTAATGCAGAATTACAGGGAATCAATGTGGAATTACAGGATATGAATGCAGAATTAAAGCAAACGAAAGCTGAATTACAGAGAACGAATGCGGATTTACAACAAATGAATGTGGAATTAAAACAAATGAATGCGGAATTACAGGGAACGAATGCGGAATTACAGGGAACAAATGAGAAATTACAGGGAATGAATGCGGAATTACAGGAAACGAATGCAGAATTACAGGGAATCAATGTGGAATTACAGGGAATGAATGCAGAATTAAAGCAAACGAAAGCTGAATTACAGCGAACGAATGCTGATTTACAACAAATGAATGTGGAATTACAACAAATGAATGCGGAGTTACAGGGAACAAATGCGGAATTACAGGGAACAAATGAGAAATTACAGGGAAAGAATGCAGAATTACAGCAAACAAATGCAGAATTACAGGGAACGAATGCAGAATTACAGGGAACAAATGTGGAACTACAGCGAACAATTTCAGAATTACAGGGAACAAATGTGGAACTACAGCGAACGAATGCGGAATTACAGGGAACAATTGTGGAACTACAACAAACGAATGCAGAATTATAGGGAATCAATGCGGATCTACAGGGAACAAATGCGGAATTATAGGCAAGAAATGCGGAATTACAGGGATAAAATGCGGAATTATAGGGAGCGAAGGCGGAATTACAGGGAACAAATGCGAAATTACAGCGAACAATTAGTGACCGAATGTGGAATTATGATGAATGAATGTGGAATTACAGGGAACAAATGCGGAATTACAGCGAACGAATGGGGAATTACAGGGAACGAATATGGAATTACAGAGAACAAATGCGGAATTACAGCGAACGATTAGTGACCGAATGTGGAATTATGGTGAATGAATGCGGAATTACAGAGAACGAATGCAGAATCACAGGGAACAAATCAGAAATTACAGGGAGTGAATGTGGAATTACAGGGAAGGAATGCAAAATTACAGTTAATAACTGTACCAAAGTTGCTCTTAAAGGGACTGTACCAACGTTTCTCTTAAAGGGACTGTACTAAAGTCGCTCTTAAAGGGAGGGTATCAAGAGTTAAAGCTTCTCTTAACCCCTAGGCGACCCTGGACGTACAGTACCTGTACGTCCTGGGCCGCTTAAATGTGTTCAGAGCAGGGCCGCGCGGTGGCCACGCTCTGAACCACCGGGGTCCTGGGTGCAGCATGTATCCCGGGACCGTGGCTATTAGCGGGCACGGTCCGATCGCTGTGCAGGCTAATAAGGTAATAAGATGCAGCTGTCAAGGATGACAGTTGCATCCGATTACCTGATGCAGCCGTTCCCTGGTGTCTAGTGGGGTGGATCGCTCCTCCGGGACAATGTCCGATCCACACGTCCGACTAGGGTTGGGGTCTGTGCCGTAATGGCGCTGATCCCGGATTGGCACTCGGTTGCTTTTGGCTGCAGCAGCCGGAAGTAATCCAGTGCCTATCTCATTGATCTATGCTGCATATGTATAAAACAATAATCAGCCGAATCGGCCCTATCCGATTTTCTTGTGATAAACACAACGAACAGCCGATGACAACAATCATTGGCTGATCCTTGATATATGTTCGGACCTATAGTTGTTGGGCGCAGCCGGAGGCTGACGATATGCAAAGTGCATACATTACCTGTCCATGTTGCAGGACTCCTCTTGCACTCTGCTTCTCCCCGGGTCCCGCACGCTCCAGTTTCAGAGCAGCCTGTCTGAGCTGACAGGCTGCTCAACTAATCACAGGACGGGACTGCCGCGGCCAGTGATTGGCTGAGCGGCCTGTCAGTTGAGACAGGCTGCTCTGAAGCTGGAGCGTGCGGGACCCGGGGAGAAGCAGAGCGCAAGAGGAGTCCTGCAACATGGACAGGTAATGTATGGAGTTGTCCTTGCGGCCCTTGTTAAATGATTATCGGGCCGTGTAATAGGCCCAGTAAATGAGCGTTGATCCAGCAGATCAGCGCTCATTTACAGTTATTATTGGGCCCTGGTTGGCCCGTGTAATACTACCCTAACAGAGAGATATAGGGAGAGAAAGGAGAGACTAACATAGGGACATAGGGACAGAGAGGAGAGACTAACAGAGATATAAGGTCAGAGAGGAGGGAGAGATTAACATAGGGATATAGAGACAGAGAGTAGAGACTAACAGAGATATAGGGTCAGAGAGGAGGGAGAGACTAAAAGAGTGATACAGGGACAAAAATGAGAGAAGGGAGAGACTAACAGAGGCATAAAGGGACATAGAGGAAAGGAGGGAGAGACTAAGAGAGTGATAAAGGGACAGAGAGGAGAGGATAGACTAACAGAAGGATATAGGGACAGAGCGGAGAGACTAACAAAGCGATTTTGGGATAGAGAAGAGAGAGCAGGATGGCAGCAGGCAGTTAGAACAGAGCAGGGAGAGACTAACAGAGTGATATAGAGACAGAGAGGAGAGACTAACAGAGAGATATAGGAACAGAGGAGAGAAGAGACTGATAGAGTGATATAGGGAAAGAGGAGAGGAGAGACTAACAGAGAGATATAGGGACAGAGAGGAGAGGGGAAGAGAGACTAACAGAGAGATATAGGGACAGAGAGGAGAGGAGGGAGAGACTAACAGAGATATAGGGACAGAGGAGAGGAGGGACTAACAGTGTGATTCAGGGACAGAGAGGAGAGAAGAGACTAACAGAGTGATAAAGGGACAGAGAGGAGAGTGCAGGATGACAGCAGGCAGTTAGAACATAGCAGGGAGAGACGAACAGAGGGATATAGGGACAGAGAGGAGAGGAGGGAGAGACTAACAGAGTGATATAGGGACAGAGAGGAGATGATAGACTAACAGAGGGATATAGGGACAGAGCGGAGAGACTAGCAAAGTGATATAGTGACAGAGAGGAGAGAGCAAGATAGCAGCAGGCAGTTAGAATAGATCAGGAAGAGACTAACAGAGCGATATAGGGACAGAGAGGAGAGACTAACAGAGATATATAGGGACAGAGGAAAGGAGAGACTAATAGAGTGACATACTAAAAGAGAGGAGAGACTAACAGAGAGATATAGGGACAGAGAGGAGATGATAGACTAACAGAGGGATATAGGGACAGAGCGGAGAGACTAGCAAAGTGATATAGTGACAGAGGAGAGGAGAGAGAAGGATAGCAGCAGGCAGTTAGAATAGAGCAGGAAGAGACTAACAGAGCGATATAGGGACAGAGAGGAGAGACTAACAGAGAGATATAGGGACAGAGGAGAGACTAATAGAGTGATATAGGGAAAGAGAGGAGAGGAGAGACTAACAGAGAGATATAGGGACAGAGAGGAGAGGAGGGAGAGACTAACAGAGATATAGGGAGAGAGGAGAGGAGGAACTAACAGTGTGATATAGGGACAGAGAGGAGAGAAGAGACTAACAGAGCAATATAGGGAAAGAGAGGAGAGGAGAGCCTAACAGAGCGGTATAGGGACAGAGAGGAGAGACTAACAGAGCGATATAGGGACAGAGAGGAGAGGAGAGACTAACAGAGTGGTATAGGGACAGAGAGGAGAGACTAACAGAGAGATATAGGGACAGAGAGAAGAGAAGGGAGAGACTAACAGAGTGATACAAGGAAAGAAGGCAGAGGAGGGAGAGATTAAAAGAGTGATATAGGGAGGGAGAAGAGAGACTAACAGAGTGATATAGGGACAGAGAGGAAAGGAGAGACTAACAGAGGGCTATAGGGAACAAGAGGAGAGAGAGAAATAAAGAGAGATAGGGATAGAGAGGAAAGACTAACAGAGTGATATAGCGCCATAGAGGAGAGGATAGGAGAGACTAACAGAGCAATAAAAGGACACAGAGAAGAGGAGAGAGGGACTAACAGAGGGATAAAGGGACAGAGAGGAGAGACTAACAGAATGATATAGAGACAGGGAGGAGAGAAGGAAGAGACTAACAGAGATATAGGGGCAGAAAGGAGAGGGGAAGAGAGACTAACAGAGTGATATAGGGACAGAAATGAGAGGAGGGAGAGACTAACAGAGGGATATAGGGACAGAGAGGAGAGGAGGGAGAGACTAACAAAGGGATATGAGGCGGAGAGGAGAGACTAACAGAGTTATATAGGGATGGAGAGGAGAGACTAATAGAGGGATATAGGGACAGAGAGGAGAGGAGAGAGAGACTAATAGAGCTATATAGGGACAGAGAGGAGAGGAAAGACTAACAAAGGGATATAGGGACAGAGAGGAAAGGGGAGATTTACAGAGGGATATAGGGACAGAAAGAAGAGACTAACAGAGTGATATAGGGACAGAGAGGAGAGGAGGGAGAGACTAACAGAGCGATAAAGGGAGAGAGGAGAGACTAACAGAGCTATATACGGACAGAGAGGAGAGAGACTAACAGAGCGATATAGGGATGGAGAGGATAGGAGAGACTAACAGCTATATAGAGACAGAGAGGAGAGGAAAGGAAAGGAGGGAGGGAATAACAAAACAATATAGGGACAGAGAAGAAAGAAGGAGAGGAAAACGCAGTATGGCAGCAGGCAGTTAGAACAGAGCAAGGAGAGACTAACAGAACGATAAAGGGACAGAGAGGAGAGGAGAGAGGATAGGATCGGTTGGCTGATTCTGGGGGATTGTTTGTTGGAGCTGCCAACCAAGTGTCCAGTTTACCAAGTAACTGGGAGCCTATAGGAATTTACTGGGACCAGAGAAGACACAGTCTATAATATTTACTTACTGGGCACTGTACTCTCCTTTAGACTGCTCAAAACTCCTATAGAGTTATACCAATTTACTGGGATCAGTGACTGGAGCTTCCGTCTTACCTATTCAGTGCTCGCGCTCCACTCCTACTGTGTTATACAAGTTGTTTTTTTTTAGACTGGCTGATTGACTCTTTTTTTATTGTGATTTTCAAATTTTTGACACTTTTACAAGAACATGCGTTAATAAGTTTACCCTTCTGTAATAGTCTCAGTATTGTAGCTACTATACTGTAGTTTGGTTGTTTTATTGAAATTTGTTAAGATTCGATTTACGGACATTAAAGAATTTGACCCGAAATTCGCATAAGCTGATTTTGCCGTTACTACGGTCCTTCACTCCATCTGATCCCATCATATGAAGGAACCATGCAGAATCACAGCTAACGATTCGCAAACAATTAACTAGGATTTTGGTGTCTGCAGCTAACAAACAGTTTCTCGTTGGTCGTTTGGTCATTGTCTGAATTTAAAAAAGACGATTATTGTTTCAATTTGATTGGTGTAATATGGCTCTTACTCTATTGCCAGTAGATGTATCTAAATGTTTGACACATGTGGACACTGTGAACCTAGACCCGCTGGAGCTATATGTGAGGAGATAGCATGGTATTGGTAAACCTCTGACATCAAGGCTCTGGTCACAAGGACAAGACCAGAGAACACTCATTTTATTATATTATGTCACCAGAAGGTATGGAGCAGGACACTGTTGGGACCAGTGCTTGTGCTTTCATTCAAGCTTCAGATATTTTCCATTTTTACTTTCATATTCTAAGAACTAAGCCTGTTTTTTACTTGTAAAACAAGGTATGAAAGTACTATGCAAAGCTACACTTCTCCTGGTAGAGCCTTGCCCATTCCAGCAGATTCATTACATAGAAGTTAGCATTTCCTTTGCAAATGACTGTCCCTGGTGCTCATCAATCTGGACATAGAGCAGATGAGTCTTCCAGGTCTTAGTCACAGCTCGGGGTAAGTCGAGAGCTGCAGGGTTTGCATATTTCCTTAACCAGGTGAATATCCTTGGTAGCATCAAAGATAACTACGTCACGCTCACAATTCATCCATAGTCAGTGCTGGCTGTGAAGACACATGGTAGAGAACTGAGAATTAAAAACAGTTGGGGAGATGTAGTGGGCGGTGAGCTTGGCTCTTCATGGTGGTCTTTTCATTGGATTATGCAGGATCGCTACCAATCTGGACTGTAAAATTGCGGGGGGCACCAAGGCACAAGACTAGTCATTTCCCATTAGTGCTAACGGCTGGCCTATAATTACTGGTGGCAATCACTCCTATACCTGACTGGACCATAGAATATCAGCCACAGTTTGGTCTCCTCCATTTACTCTGAATAGTTAAATGTGATTGTGAGTTTGATCACATTTTTTGGAGGTTTCACACCTGATTGGAGGTCACACACAGGAGGCATTAAATAAAGAGCTGAGATGGCTGCCATCGGTTCCTGCACCAGGGTCAATCAGAGCCTTGGCCGGACTTCTCATTGCCTGGTCACAGAGATGGACATGAGGTCCGTGGTTGGTCTCCTCTTCATCTCTCTCTTCACATTGGCTGGGGTGGGCACAAGCTCCTTCATCCTGTTCACCATTTGTAAAGACTATATCAGAAAACAGACTATGGACACAAAAAACAAGCTCTTGTGTGCGCTGAGTGTCTCCAATTTTTGCTTCTCCACCATGATGCCTATTACAATCTCAGCCAGGCTTTTTGATGTTAACTTTCGTACTTTCATGAAGGTTGTGGTGAGTTCACTGACCCTGTACAGTAGTGCGTCCTGTTCGTGGCTGACCACCTGCCTCTGCGTCTTCTGCTTTATTAAAATTGCACATTTCCAGTCCCTCTGTCTCTCTGTGATGAAGATGAAGATTGATGCTATCATGACACGGGCCATAGCGGTGGTGGAGCTCACTTGTCTATGTGGAAGCCTGCTCAGCACCATGCTCTGTGACGTCCTCCAGGCTCCCATCATCTACAGCTCCAATAGGACAGAGACTGCAGCATTCCCAGAGAGCTTTTACCTGGTTCTTTATGTCAGTGGCCTGGGCTCTCTACTGATTATGGTGGTCAGTGTGGGGTTTGCTATCATTTCCCTCTGTCAGCACATTAATAACATATCCTCCCATATGGGAACTGATGTCAGCGCCCGGCTTGGCGCTCATCATGGGGCAGTCAGCACCTTGGGGCATCTCATGTTCTTTTATCTCTGCTTCTTTTTGGTCATGACTTTGCAATTTTTTGTAAGGTTTTTGTTGTTTCCGTTACTAGATATTGTCTTCCTTATGTTAATTTTTCTATTCAGCCCAGTACAGTCAATTCTGCTCATTCATGATGACTTCAGACTAAAGGAAGCTTGGGGGCGCATGTGCCTCACGTGTGTCTCCATGTTTATTCCTTCTTAGCGGCATTTACTGAAATACATCTGCTGCGCTCAATGTGGGTCTTGTGAGTCTACGATCCATCCGGAAAGCCTTCAACCCCGGTCCCCTTCTTTACATTTTGTTATATTGCTCCTTGCCCTCATCATTCTGCCCCAATGCCCCATGTTGAGATATGAGGAAAGGATGGTAGAAATCTTTATATTCCCTATAATATCCATCACCATTAGTATTTAGGGCGGGTCCTCTGCATTGGGTACAGCCCCTTTGTCAGTGATTTCTTCTCCAGTCTTTTCAACTATGAGGCCACAAGTTTTACATCTGGATTAGTGGCTGTTCGGCGATTCTTATCTGGACATCATAGTCAGGTCTCGCCAGATATGTTCCATTGGGGTCAGGGCTCTGTCTGGGCCACTTCAGAATAGTCTCAGAGTTGTTCCTAAGCATCTTCTTTGTTGTCTTAGCTTTCAGTTTTCCCTTCTCCCTGATCAGTCTCCCTGTCCCCCCAAAGACTGATGCTGCCCACCACTGTAGGGATGGTATGGGTCAAGTGATGGGCAGTGCCTGCTCTCCTCCTCACTGTAGGGTTGGTATGGGGGCAGGGGATGGGCAGTGCCCACTCTCCTCATCACTGTAGGGATGGTATGGGGGCAGGGGATGGGCAGTGCCCACTCTCCTCATCACTGTAGGGATGGTATGGGGGCAGGTGATGGGCAGTGCCTGCTCTCCTCATCACTGTAGGGATGGTATGGTGCCAGTCAAGGGACCCAAGTCACTCTTAAAGGGACCCAAGTCGCTCTTAAAGGGACCCAAGTTGCTCTTAAAGGGACCCAAGTCACTCTTAAAGGGACCCAAGTCGCTCTTAAAGGGACCCAAGTTGCTCTTAAACGGGACCCAATTCACTCTTAACCCCTTAAGGACCACGGGCGTATATTTACGCCCTGCGGTCGTTAAAGGAGTTCAGAGTGGGGCTGCATGGCGACCCTGATCTGAACCGCCTATAGAGCATAGATCTCAATCTCAATTGTTGTTGTTGTTGTTGTTTTTCTTCTTGTCCTCATTTCTCAGATTAGTCTTCTATTTGTTGTTGTTGTTCTACTTCTTCTTCTTCTTCTTGTCCTCAGTCTTCTGATAAGTCTTCTCTTTGTTGTTGTTGTTCTTCTTCTTCTTCTTCTTGTCCTCATTTCTCTGATTAGTCTTCTCTTTGTTGTTGTTCTTCTTGTCCTCAGTCTTCTGATTAGTCTTCTCTTTGTTGTTGTTGTTGTTCTTCTTCTTCTTGTCCTCATTTCTCTGATTAGTCTTCTCTTTGTTGTTGTTCTTCTTGTCCTCAGTCTTCAGATTAGTCTTCTATTTGTTGTTGTTGCTCTACTTCTTCTTCTTCTTCTTGTCCTCAGTCTTCTGATAAGTCTTCTCTTTGTTGTTGTTGTTGTTGTTGTTGTTCTTCTTCTTCTTCATCTTGTCCTTATTTCTCTGATTAGTCTTCTCTTTGTTTTTTTTCTTGTTCTCCTTCTTCTAATTAATCTTGTCTTTGGTGTTGCTCTTCTTCTTGTACTCATTCTTCCGATTCATCTTCTGATTCATCAATAAGATGGGATGTGCATTAATCCTGCACCAGGTCATAGCTTTACTGCTTGAATCATTGTCATCCCGGAATACTGGAAATTCTAGTGATCTAAGTGATTATTGTCAGGACTGATATTAGGAATAGTGATGAGCAAAGATCCCCATAATCCCTTCGGATCCCGAACACAAACATAAAAAAAATAAAATTGTGATCGGTTCGTGTTCGCCGAACATTCACAAACAAATACCGAACATACAGTAGAAGCATACGTTTCGGTCTACGCACATACAGATCAGGTGCCAAGTGTAAATTACGCAAATGCGTATTTCATTTGCCTTCATTTACGTACAAATTACGTACGTTTCAGTCTAGAGTTACGCACATACGTACATATTATCAGGCACAAAGCGAAAATTACACAATGGCGTACGTTCAAAAGTTAGAATATGTTTGAAAATTATCGTTATAACCATTTCGATCATCTAACAAATTCTTCGTCATCGGCAAACACGAACAATTAGCATCATGTTTGTACAAACATACGAACATGTTCGCTTATCACTTATTATGAATGGAAGACGAGGTTTCCTCCTAAGTCTACCTGATGCCTCAGTTAAAGTGTGTAGGTCTTGTTCTCCATTCAGACACAAGCGTACGAGACATCTTGCCCTCAGTGATACATGCTGGTTTTAGGGGGTTCTCTGAGTCATTGGCCAACAAATCTAACCTGCTCCCCTTATTGTGCAGGAGATGCCGAGGATGAAGGTATGTCTCTAGCCTTCATCCTCTGTGCCGTTCTGGTGCAGTTAGTCATTTAGGTCCGGTAAGACCTGTCCTGACCCCATATAAACGATGCTATGGGGGAAGGGGCAGTGCTCCTAATGGTGCCCCAGTGCTTCTAATGGTCTTACTGGACCCTGGAGGATACAACAAACTGCACTGGAACAGCTCAGAGGATGAAGGTAAGAGATCTTCATTCTCAGCATCTCCTGCACAATAGTGGACTATCAGCAGGTCAGCAGGACACCTGCCCTTTGCAGCTTGTGTCATACATGTCCTCCACCCTATTATTCTGAGCGTCTATGGTAATTTAGTTTATTTTTAGTGAGTCAGGTTTTCCATGTCTCCCACTGAACCAGTAAGAAGGAACATGGGATTTGCATTAGTCAAATTCCGAAGAATATAAACAGAACTGAACCTACAAGCTAGAAGAAGCCCAACGCCTCCGCAAGATGTCGTCTACAATGTATTTTAATGTTTTCAGTCTTGTAGAGGGAGTGGTAGCGATCACCTTAAATGCATGCATCACCCTTATTAACATGAATGACCTGAGACAGGGCAAGAAGCTTTCTCCATCCGACATCATCCACATGGTCATGGGGATGGTTAACATCTCTATGAGCAGTTTTCTGAATGGACACTTTCTAGGCATGTGGCTCTCTGTTTCCTATTCCATATGGTTCTATGTCACGGCCACGCCGTTATCCTTTCTCATGTACTACACCTTCTGGCTGACCGCCTGGATCTGTGCCTACTATTGCACCAGCATCACCACTACCAGCCATCGACTCTTTACTTGGATGAGGAGATGTCTCTCCACCTCCTTGCCTTACCTCCTTGTGTTCACAGGACTCGGCTTACTTCTCATCAGCCTTCCAGCCAATTGGATTCTTCATCCAAAGCTTCAGGGACAATACTTTGGGAATGACACATTCATCTTAACCAGAGTGGGAATAGAGTCTAAGAGCATTGTGTACACGGTGGTGACCAACCTGCTGGCATGCTGTCTGCCATTCCTTGTAATTCTCTTCTCTCTCCTCACCACTGTGTCGTCTCTTCTAAGACATGTTTGGAACATGAAGCAAAGTCATTTAGAAGGGGTGCAACCTAAACTCCAGTCCCATATCAAAGCCATAAGGACTATGGTTATGTTACTAATACTCTCCGGGATTTTCTACGTAGCAGAGAGCATTCTTTTCAGCATAGAGGCGATAGGTGATATTAAAATTGTGGTCAGCTGGTGCCTAATACTTCTTTTCCCCACAGCAGAAGCCATCATCATGATCCAGGCCAGCCGCAAGCTGAGGAAAGCATTTCTAGGAGTAATCTGTCCACTCAAACTGGGGAATAACATCAAGAACCTGGGAACCCGGAACCCTAAACATAACCCAGCTGGCTAAATGCTGATCCTGATCTCCTCCACCTGTGGAGGGTCCAACTATGAGGAGCACTGTGAAAACCCTGACTGCTATATGGGTACTGCTAATTTTCAGGACATTGATATACTAGGACAAGTTTATAAGGTGTGAGTATGTTCTATGGTAGGGGATGGAGTTGGGATCTCAGGGGCCCCATTCATCCTAAGAGTAAAGTGCTGATACTTAAAGGACAAGTGCCATGAAAACCTTTTTCCCAGTACTTGAAGCACATTACAAAGTTATATAACTCTGTAATGTGCTTCAATCACCTATCTGCCTCCCTTACCTGTCTTTTCCCCCCTCCACCCCCCACCAGGAAGTGTCCTAACTCACATAGACCTCATTACTGTCGTCACCGTCACCAGGCAGCTCCTTCTTGTGAGGATGAGTCATCAGCAGGAGGGCTGCTCTAGGTCCTGTTACACCAGCCTCCCCCTCCTTGTCAGGTGACTCAGCTTGCTCAGCTCTGATGGCTTGCAGTTGTTCAGCCAATGGGAGCTGAGCAAGCTGAGTCACCTGACAAGGCAGGGGAGGGGGAGGCTAGTGTAACTGGAGAAGGAGCTGAGAGAAGAGCTTGGTGACGGTGACGACAGTAATTAGGTCTGTGTGAGTTAGGACACTTCCTGGTGGGGGGTGGAGGGGGGAAAAGGCAGGGAAGGGAGGCAGATCGGTGATTGAAGCATATTACAGAGTTATATAACTTTGTAATGTGCTTTAATTACTGGGAAAAAGGTTGTCATGGCACTTGTCCTTTAAGGGATTGTCAGTTGCTCTGGATCTGCGGAGCCATCAGAATTGCTCCCTTTATCCAATCTTATTCATACTAGTTTATTATTTATGATTTTTGTAACTTGAAGGGGAACTCCGGGGAGATGTAAAAATCCTGGGCGGGCATGGGTTTGGACAAGAACATAGTGAAGAAGTTATACTTACCCCTCACAGACCCCGCTGATCTCCTGCAGTCCCCGGTAATGCACCATCACATCTTGGATCAGAAATGCTGGCTTAGCCTGTCACCTAGCCTGCCAGTGACTGGGACAGGACACCGCTCCAGTGACCGGGACACCGCTGCAGTCACTGACTGGCTGAGTGGGCATTTCTGAACACCCCTGCCCACCTGGGATTTTTACATGTTCCCAGAGTTCCCTTTTAACCATCTGGTATCTCTTCTCATCTCCCGCCTTCCTGTTACTTGGTATTTGACAATGATTTCTGTATCTGTAACCTAGACATTAATAAACCCCGTCTGCATGTACACTGAGCTGATTGTTTTCTTGCCGATAATCTATATAAATTGGGAAGATCATGGCCTATTCCTCATGTGATCGCCTATGTGATTCCTAACATACTTGTAATTCATATCATTTACTAAGAATGACTCCTTACTCTTGTTATCTCGCTTACCTGAAATCTTCTCTTCACTGTCTCTATTAAGATTCAGTTTATATCTAGTAACAGAGAGACCAGGAAGGAGCACAGGAGGTAGGGGCGAGGCTTAGCTATTTCTATGTGCAGAAAAAGCAGAGCAATAGCTGGGGTGGGGGACCCGCAATATTTGAGTTCCTCCAGGGAATCTACACTCTGCCTGAAAGGTAAATCAAGGCTTTTCTCTCATCTCTTACAACCCATAAAGTTTTGGTCATCTGTTGCAATAAGATGGTTCTAATTTATGTGTCCAAAGGGTTGAGCGTGCTGTTGCACTTTATACATAGTGAGAGACTGATGGTTTAGTGACATGATAGTCCAGCACCTTATCAATCTAATCCCACTATGCTCGGCTACATACTTTCATTTTGTACTAATTGTGATCACCTTTCTAACTACTAGTAAGTGTTTTTATATAATGTACATGTGCATCTTACATTTTTATGTATGCGAATAAAAAGACTATTTTTCATTGTTTGAACTATACCCCTATGTCCTCTCTTTTGTGTACCTACTATCTTAATGGGTTGTTCATATTAGGATTTGGTGACACCTAGTGGGGGTTTTAGCTATTACAACACCCCCAGGATACTGGTGCTTTATATATTTTTATCATCTCTAGATCGCGAACCTGTTTTTGTGTCCTCATCATCACAGGCAGCAGTGCTTCAGGACCTCACCCCCTCCTGGTCATCTGTTTCCTTTCTGAAGCTTCATTGTCAAACTGTTACAAATGATAAAACTATATAAAAAAAAAATAAAAACCTTGAAAACTTAGAGACTACAAAGATAAGGAAAGGATTTCACTGAACAAAGAAAACTCTACTGACACTGTCCCCACATTGCTGCAGACGGGTTTGGGTGCAGGTTATTAATGCTGGGTTTACACGGAGCGATAACTCGCCCGATCGTACGATGAACGATTTCAAAGTAACGATTTTTTTTTGTATAACGATCAGCGTTTAGACGGAACGATATATAGTACGGAAAAATCGTTTTGCGATCGCTTTAACCTATCTCGCACATAGGTTAAATCGGTAAACGAATGTTTACACGGAACGATCTGCAAAATTTTTGCAAACAACGATTTAAGAACATGTTGTAAGATCAAAATTAACGATTTGTCGCTCGTCGTTTGATCGTTTGCTGCGTTTACACATACGATTATCGTTTGAACTCGATCGTTATCGTGCAAATTCAAACGATAATCGTTCCGTGTAATTGCAGCATAACTCAGTTCCATTAAAGTAAATGGAGCTCAAATGCAAACCACATCTGACCTGGAGACAAGAGTGGTGCTGTCTCTGAAAGAAAGTGGCCGTGTTTTTGTAGCGCTGCGTCTCTTGTTTTTTTATGGTCCTTAATGGACTTTTTATTTTTAGGAAAGCTGTTCTTAGGGCTGTATTGCACTGCCCAAACCAAAACTAAGCTTCCGGTTCAGAGCTCCTTTGTTGAGCCTATTCTACAGCTCCGTATTAGTGATGATCGAACAGTAAAATGTTCGAGTTCGAGTCCAACCTCGAACAGAAGTGGTGTTCAGTTTGACGTTCGACTCAAACTCGAACCCCCTTAAAGTCAATGGGAAATGTTCGGGTTAATTTTTATACCTATCCAGATGAGGGGAAGAAGAAACTGGATACATGGAACAACTTAGTGAAGAAAATTTGGCTCTAAGAATGACAGGAAAAAAATTAAATACTTCATTCCGTTCAATGGATAACTGAGGTAGCAGAGTTGAGAGAGTGACGTAGTAGAGTTGAGGTAGTAAGGTATTGAGGTAGCAGAGTTGAGGTGGCAGTGATGTAGCAGAGTTGAGGTAGTAAAGTAGTGACATAGCAGAGTTGAGGTGTCAGTGATGTAGCAGAGTTGCAGTGGTAGTGACGTAGCAGGGTCTAGGTGGTAATGCCGTAGCAGAGTTGAGGAGGTAGTGTGTAGCAGTGCTGAGGCAGCAGTGACGCAGCAGAGTTGAGGCGGCAGTGACATAGTAAAGTTGAGGCGGCAGTGACGTAGCAGAGTTGAAGCGGCAGTGACGTAGCCGAGTTGCAGTGGTACATACATAGCTAGGTCTAGGTGGTAATAACGTTGCAGAGTTGAGGCGGAAGTGATGTTGCAAAGTTGAGGCGGCAGTGACATGGCAGAGTTAAGGCGGCAGTGACATAGCAGAGATGAGGTGGCAGTGACGTAGCAGAGTTGAGGTGGCAGTGACTTGGCAGAGTTGAGGCGGTAATGACAAAGCAGAGTGCAGTGACGTAGCAGAGATGAGGCGGCAGTGACGTAGCAGAGTTGAGGTGGCAGTGACTTGGCAGAGTTGAGGCGGTAATGACAAAGCAAGCAGCAGTGACGTAGCAAAGTTGCAGAGGTAGTGAGGTAGCAGAGTTGAGGGGGTAAGGGGGTTATTCAGAGGAGTGCTGCGGGGCCATAGGTAATCTCAGGGGGGGTCAGTCAGGTGGAACGGTGGGCGGCCATGGATGAGCAGGTGGGGGCATGTGCTGCAATCAAAGGGGCTGGTGAGCTTCGGGGTGGGGAACAGTCAGGGGGTCTGCTATCAGACAGGGAGACAGTTCCATTTAGTCAGGGCTGGTGTCAGCAACTGGCTTACTCGAGCAAGTGCCCGAGCTTGAGTTAAGAGCCCCCATCCTTGTATAGTAGTCAGTATAATAGAGGTCGCCCAGCTTTCCAGCATCTTGTATAGTAGTCAGTATAATGGAGGTCTCCTAGCTTTCCTAGCATCTTGTATAGTAGTCAGTATAATGGAGGTCTCCCAGCTTTCCCAGCATCTTGTATAGTAGTCAGTATAATGAAGGTCACCCAGCTTTCCAGCATCTTGTATAGTAGTCAGTATAATGGAGGTCTCCCAGCTTTCCCAGCATCTTGTATAGTAGTCAGTATAATGAAGGTCACCCAGCTTTCCAGCATCTTGTATAGTAGTCAGTATAATGGAGGTCACCCAGCTTTCCAGCATCTTCTATAGTAGTCAGTATAATGGCGGTCACCCAGCATCTTGTATAGTAGTCAGTATAATGGAGGTCGCCCAGCTTTCCAGCATCTTGTATAGTAGTCAGTATAATGGCAGTCACCCAGCTTTCCTAGCATCTTGTATAGTAGTCAGTATAGTGGCGGTCACCCAGCTTTCCTAGCATCATGTATAGTAGTTAGTATATGGAGGTCACCCAGCTTTGATATTGGAAAGATGGAAAGCTATGGGTGGGCTATTTATTAATACAAAAAAAGATTTTTTGTGGGGAATACCCCTGTGAAAATTACACTTTTTGCCATTGAGAAAGATTAAGCAACAATGTGTGTATCTGAGTGACAATTATACATGGTATATATACATATCTGTATGACTATAACACATGGTATATATACCGTATTTTCCGGCGTATAAGACGACTGGGTATATAAGACGACCTCCAACTTTTTCAGTTAAAATATAGAGTTTGAGATATACTCGCTGTATAAAACTACCGCTCTTCCAATGTATACCAAATAAAAATTAATAAAAAAAACATCAGAAAGAGATCTGAGAGGCAGAGAAGGAGATACAGTGATACCGGTAGGATACAAGGGCCAGACGGGTGAAAGAGGTGTGTTTTTCTGGGCACAGCGCCGCTCTACTGTATCTCTTTTTTATTGCCATACCCCGAACACCTGCAACTTACTCTGCCTTGTATATGGTCGCAGCATACAGGAGAGATGCAGACGTTTTTAGCTTCCCCCCTGTATGGAGCAACCACATATTCTCCGGTCTTATAAGACGACACCTGATTTTTGAGAAGATTTTCCTGGGTTAAAAAGTAGTCATATACGCAGAAAAATACTGTATATATCTGTATGACTATAACACACGGTAGATATATACATATATATCTGTATGACTGCGATGCCCCAGGCCCCTAGGGGCCACTCCGCAGTATAGATGGTGCTAACAGGCAGGAACCTTAGGCAGGTCCTTAGTCAGGGCACCAATGATCACACCAATGCCAAGGTTCAGAAACAACGGTAGTTGTGTATTTATTGTAACGGTGGTAACTAGTAGCAACAGTCTCTCCGGATGCAACCGGGAATAAGGCAGACTTGAATAAAGCAGAGTAATGGGTGATGCTGCAATAGGCTGTGAGAGTAGCGTGCTGCATAATGGGAGTAGTAGTGATACTGAAGCAGAGATGCTGGGTGGAATGAGACTTGAATGAAATACTTGCTGTTGATGATTAGAGAAGATGATGATGAGAGGAACTGAAGAATGACTGAAGAATCGACACCCAGATGAGAATCTTGAGACTTGAGACAGGAACACAGCCAGTGGACTGCAGCCGCAGAGCACACGCAGGCCTCTCTCTTAGCAGGGAGAGAGGACGGACACACAACCTATCCCCTCTGTGGTAGGAGATAGACTGAGGTTAAACAGGAAGTCACATGGTAACCCCAGCCAAAGCTCGATGACCATTGGTGTTACCATGGAAGCAGGGCACAGTCACGTGACATCCAGCCATTGCATCATCACACCATTAGGCACATACAGAGAAATATACATGAGAAGTACCATACTTGAACACTGGGGGGCGACATAATACCATAAGGCATGGATACCTGAATATATATACAAGGAATGAATGGAAAAGCAGACCTGAATATTGAGAAGGGTAACACAATACACTACAGAACTGGTTGTAATAAAAGTGTGAGGATAAGAGGGCTGTTCTGGGATACTGCATGACTATAACACACGGTGTATATATATATATATATATATATATATATATATATATATATATGATAATAACACACTGTAGATATAAATATCTGTATGATAATAACACACAATGTATATATATCTGTATGACTATAACACACGGTGTGTATAATATATATATATATATATATATATATATATATATATATATATATATATATATATATGACAATAACACACTGTATATTTGAACGGTATTTAACCCCCAAAACTGACAAAAATGAAATTTAACTGAGCAACTCCTATGTATGATTGATGCGTATGACAGATGGGAAGACTTTTTTATACTATTATTCAGCAATAAAAACTGACAAAAATGGACTTTTGGGCACTGAGTGTGAATAAGAAAATAATGGCGGTCACCCAGCTTTACCAAACCTGAGTATTGCTGTCTATGGAGAGGGAAATGCTATATTACTAAGTCTACGCTTCTCCTTAAGTCCCTGAGCTTGTCCCTAAGTCCCTGAGCTTGTCCCTAAATCCCTGAGCTTGTCCCTAAGTCCCTGAGCTTGTCTCTCAGTGTTCAGGTCTCTCAGTGTTCAGGTCTGCTATTCCATTCATTTTCTTGTATGCATATTCAGTTATCAGTGCCTAAGGGTATTATGTCGCCCCTCAGTGTTCAAGTATGGTACATCTCATGTGTATTTCTCTGTATATGCCTAATGGTGTGATGATGCAAAGGCTGGTGTGTCACGTGACTGTGCCCTGTTGCCATGGTACCTCCAATGGTCATCGAGCTTTGGCTGGGGAATACCATGTGACTTCCTGTTCTACCTCAGTCTATTCCCTACCACAGAGGGGATAGGTTGTGTGTTTGACCTCTCTCTCTGCTAAGAGAGAGGTCTGTGTGTGCTCTGCTGCTCCAGTCCACTGGCTGTGTTCCTGTCTCAAGTCTCAAGATTCTCATCTGGGTGCTGTTCTTCAGTCATTCCTCTCATCATCATCTTCTCTAATCATCAACAGCAAGTATTTCATTCAAGTCTCATTCCACCCAGCATCTCAACTTCAGTATCACTACTACTCCCATCATTCAGCACGCTACTCTCACAGCCCATTGCAGCATCACCCATTACTCTGCCTTATTCCCGGTTGCATCCGGAGAGACTGTTGCTACTAGTTACCACTGTTACAATAAATATACAACTACCGTTGTTTCTGAACCTTGGCATTGGTGTGATAATTGGTGCCCTGACTAAGGACAACGAAGAATCATATGCCCAGTAATCCCGCATGGTCAGGAGCCCGGTTTCCAGCTGCAGTCCCTCGAGCCTAACCCGTGACAACCATCCAGTCAGCAGCTGCCCCGGTTCCTGCCCGCAACAACAGCCTCACAGCGGAGTGGCCCCTAGGGGCCCGGGCATCGCACCTGCACTGACACAGTGCCCTGCCAGGACCTTACATGTATGAGGGTAACAATCTCCTGCTCCCACACAATGCCCTGCCAGGACCTTACATGTATGAGGGTAAGAATCTCCTGCTCCCACACAGTGCCCTGCCAGGACCTTACATGTATGAGGGTAACAATCTCCTGCTCCCACACAGTGCCCTGCCAGGACCTTACATGTATAAGGGTAACAATCTCCTGCACTGACACAGTGCCCTGCTGTGACCTTTTATTAATGATGGTCACCATCTCCTGCACTGACACAGTGCCCTGGCAGGACCTTACATGTATGAGGGTCAATATCTCCTGCTCCCACACATTGTCCTGCCAGGACCTTACATGTATTAGGGTCATAATCTCCTACACCGATACAGTGCACTGCCAGGACCTTACATGTATGAGGTTCACCATCTCCTGCACTGACACAGTGTCCTGCCAGGACCTTACATGTATGAGGGTCACCATCTCCTGCACTGACACAGTGTCCTGCCAGGACCTTACATGTATGAGGGTCACCATCTCCTGCACTGACACAGTGCCCTGCCAGGACCTTACATGTATGAGGGTCACCATCTCCTGCACTGACACAGTGCCCTGCCAGGACCTTACATGTATGAGGATCACAATCTCCTGCACCCACACAGTGGGACCTTGCATGTTTGAATAAAAACACAAAAATGCAACAGCTGACCGCAATGGCAAAATACAGACCCCCTACAAATATGAAAATAGTAAGAGCAGCCCCCCCGCCCCAACTGCTAAAAAAAAAAATAATTCTTGCAGCTTGTCTGTAGTGGGTCTGTATTTCACCATTGTGGGCTGTTGCATTTTTGTGTGTTTGCAATTTCAGCTAAAGCAACATGCTCCTTCTCCCCACCAATCATTGTTGATGACCCCCTTCTCCCCACCAATCATTGCTGATGACCCCCTTCTCCCCACCAATCATTGTTGATGACCCCCTTCTCCCCACCAATCATTGCTGATGACCCCCTTCTCCCCACCAATCATTGTTGATGATCCCCTTCTCATCACCAATCATTTTTGATGACCCCCTTCTCACCAATCATTGTTGATGACCCCCTTCTCCCCACCAATCATTGTTGATGACCCCCTTCTCCCCACCAATCATTGCTGATGACCCCCTTCTCCCCACCAATCATTGCTGATGACCACCTTCTCCCCACCAATCATTGCTGATGACCCCCTTCTCCCCACCAATCATTGTTGATGATCCCCTTCTCATCACCAATCATTTTTGATGACCCCCTTCTCACCAATCATTGTTGATGACCCCCTTCTCCCCACCAATCATTGTTGATGACCCCCTTCTCCCCACCAATCATCTTTGATGACCCCCTTCTCACCAATCATTGTTGATGACCCCCTTGTCACCACCAATCATTTTTGATGACCCCCTTCTCACCAATCATTGTTGATGACCCCCTTCTCCCCACCAATCATTGTTGATGACCCCCTTCTCCCCACCAATCATTGCTGATGACCACCTTCTCCCCACCAATCATTGCTGATGACCCCCTTCTCCTCACCAATCATTGTTGATGACCCCCTTCTCCCCACCAATCATTGCTGATGACCACCTTCTCCCCACCAATCATTGTTGATGACCCCCTTCTCCCCACCAATCATTGTTGATGACCCCCTTCTCCTCACCAATCATTGCTGATGACCCCCTTCTCCCCACCAATCATTGCTGATGACCCCCTTCTCCCCACCAATCATTGTTGATGACCCCCTTCTCCCCACCAATCATTGCTGATGACCACCTTCTCCCCACCAATCATTGTTGATGACCCCCTTCTCACCACCAATCATTTTTGATGACCCCCTTCTCCCCACCAATCATTGTTGATGACCCCCTTCTCCCCACCAATCATTGTTGATGACCACCTTCTCCCCACCAATCATTGCTGATGACCACCTTCTCCCCACCAATCATTTTTGATGGCCCCCTTCTCACCACCAATCATTTTTGATGACCCACTTCTCACCCCTCTCTTGTTCCCTTTTTTTCCTCTTGTGTGTTCCTTTCTTTGTCCATGTGCCGCTCACTGCCATCGCTTGTTTTGGTGCTCGTTTTGTGAAGGTGTTTTCAGTATCCCTTAGCTGTGTGCATTCTGTTGGTTAGATCTTCCCATTTTACTCCTTTAAAGCTCATTGCCATCACTGTTTTGGCTTGAGTTTGCTCATGTGATCGCAGTGAGTGGGAATTTTTATTGTGGCATTGTGTTTGCTGTTTTTTTGCTTTTTGTACCTGGAAATGTTTAATAAACAGTAAAGAAAACCATAACGTCTCAGTTTTTTCACTGTATTGCAGAGTAATGAGCGCTCTGAACAGTTCTTATGTTCTTACCCCTCATTGGCTTTGTAGACAGAATGAGATTTATAGCTCGTCCTTTGTCCTTTTCCACCCAAATAACCAAATGAATAGGGAAACCAGAAACCTCCCCAATTTGCATTAAGTCTTATTTTCAGATAGTCAGGTGGAGAGGGCGCTCACAGCCGCATGGGGGCCCAGGTTGTGTGGACTGCAGCAGAGCGGTGACCACAGTTCTCCTGTATTCCACTGTTAACATGTTTTCTGCTCGGGAGGAATCCTGGATAGGTATCACCACAGGGTTCACAGGGATTTGCCTGAACTCAATGATCGTGGTGGTAAATCTCAAGGAGTGGCATGATGGGGTCCACGTAAGTTCTTGTGACCTGGTTTTGAGCTTCATTGGGTTAATCAATGTCTGTTTCCAGGCTAACTTAGTCTTGGACACAATCTTTACTGCATTTCAAACTTACACAAAATTTGCAAGAGAAATTCACTTGAGAATCCTCAGCATCTTGGTATTTCTGGCTTCCTGCAACCACTGGTTTACCGTCTGGCTCTGCACTTACTATTGTCTAAGAATTGTCAACTTCACAAGTGGCTTCCTCTTCCTCCTGAAGATGAGAATATCCACATACCTGCCCAAACTGTTGGTGATATCAGTCATTGAGTCCTTCCTTGTTGCAGTTCCGTCTACCTGGAATATGTACCTGGAGCCTCCTCATGAGCTTGTGCTAAACACGTCTTCTTCTCACCAGGTCATCTCAGTGACGATTTCGTACATGCTGACACTGGTGTGTGGGACAATTTTCCCCCTAATTTTAACCCTTGTCGCCACAGGATTCACCCTAAACTCCCTCAGGAGACACATTGTGATGTTGAAGGCGAATATGGTGGGGTCAAGTAATGCTCGGACACATGCCCATGTAATGGCAGCCAGGACCATGGTGCTTCTCCTCACACTCCACATGATATTCTACATGTCTTCCCTCTCAATCGTACTACACTCATTTAATGTGGAGGACTTCTCCCAGAAGCTCAGCTGGTTTGTCATCTTCTCCTTCTCTACGTTCCAGGCCCTTATAATCATCAACGGAAACTCCAAATTGAGGAGATCTGGAAAATGTATTATGAAGCGACTTGAAGATTGGATGTTTCATGGACACCTCCTGGACCCCAACATCAAGACTAACCCTGAAAGTCTCTCAGATCACCAAGGAGCAGCTGTGAGGAAAAGACAATCTCGCTATAGATAGATAAACATCAACCAATGTTCATGGAGGCTAAAAGGGCTCAAGTCCTAGCTCCAAAACTGTGTATGAAACATATATGTATATTTATGTATGCATAGGGGACACTGAGAGGCAGGTAATATAGGGTGCACTGAGAGGCAGGTAATATAGGGTGCACTGAGAGGCAGGTGTTATAGGGGGCACTGAGAGGCAGGTAATATAGGGTGCACTGAGAGGCAGGTAATATAGGGGGCACTGAGAGGCAGGTACTATAGGATGCACTGAGAGGCAGGTAATATAGGGTGCACTGAGAGGCAGGTGTTATAGGGGGCACTGAGAGGCAGGTAATATAGGGGGCACTGAGAGGCAGGTAATATAGGGTGCACTGAGAGGTAGGTGTTATAGGGTGCACTGAGAGGCAAGTACTATAGGATGCGCTGAGAGGCAGGTGTTATAGGGTGCACTGAGAGGCAGGTGTTATAGGGTGCACTGAGAGGCAGGTAATATAGGGGGCACTGAGAGGCAGGTACTATAGGATGCACTGAGAAGCAGGTGTTATAGGGTGCACTGAGAGGCAGGTAATATAGGGTGCACTGAGAGGCAGGTATTATAGGGTGCACTGAGAGGCAGGTAATATAGGGTGCACTGAGAGGCAGGTGTTATAGGGTGCACTGAGAGGCAGGTAATATAGGGTGCACTGAGAGGCAGGTAATATAGGGTGCACTGAGAGGCAGGTACTATAGGATGCACTGAGAGGCAGGTGTTATAGGGTGCACTGAGAGGCAGGTAATATAGGGTGCACTGAGAGGCAGGTAATATAGGGTGCACTGAGAGGCAGGTAATATAGGGTGCACTGAGAGGCAGGTAATATAGGGTGCACTGAGAGGCAGGTAATATAGGGTGCACTGAGAGGCAGGTAATATAGGGTGCACTGAGAGGCAGGTAATATAGGGTGCACTGAGAGGCAGGTAATATAGGGTGCACTGAGAGGCAGGTAATATAGGGTGCACTGAGAGGCAAGTGTTATAGGGTGCACTGAGAGGCAGGTGTTATAGGGTGCACTGAGAGGCAGGTAATATAGGGTGCACTGAGAGGCAGGTACTATAGGATGCACTGAGAGGCAGGTGTTATAGGGTGCACTGAGAGGCAGGTAATATAGGGGGCACTGAGAGGCAGGTACTATAGGATGCGCTGAGAGGCAAGTGTTATAGGGTGCACTGAGAGGCAGGTGTTATAGGGTGCACTGAGAGGCAGGTAATATAGGGGGCACTGAGAGGCAGGTAATATAGGGTGCACTGAGAGGCAGGTAATATAGGGTGCACTGAGAGGCAGGTAATATAGGGTGCACTGAGAGGCAGGTACTATAGGATGCGCTGAGATGCAGGTATTATAGGGTGCACTGAGAGGCAGGTGTTATAGGGGGCACTGAGAGGCAGGTAATATAGGGGGCACTGAGAGGCAGGTAATATAGGGTGCACTGAGAGGCAGGTACTATAGGATGCGCTGAGAGGCAGGTATTATAGGGTGCACTGAGAGGCAGGTAATATAGGGTGCACTGAGAGGCAGGTAATATAGGGTGCACTGAGAGGCAGGTAATATAGGGGGCACTGAGAGGCAGGTGTTATAGGGTGCACTGAGAGGCAGGTAATATAGGGTGCACTGAGAGGCAGGTATTATAGGGTGCACTGAGAGGCAGGTATTATAGGGTGCACTGAGAGGCAGGTGTTATAGGGTGCACTGAGAGGCAGGTAATATAGGGTGCACTGAGAGGCAGGTAATATAGGGTGCACTGAGAGGCAGGTATTATAGGGGGCACTGAGAGGTAGGTATTATAGGGTGCACTGAGAAGCAGGTAATATAGGGTGCACTGAGAGGCAGGTAATATAGGGTGCACTGAGAGGCAGGTATTATAGGGTGCACTGAGAGGCAGGTGTGATAGGGTGCACTGAGAGGCAGGTGTTATAGGGTGCACTGAGAGGCAGGTGTTATAGGGTGCACTGAGAGGCAAGTATTATAGGGTGCACTGATAGGCAGGTGTTATAGGGTGCACTGAGAGACAGGTACTATAGGATGCGCTGAGAGGCAGGTAATATAGGGTGCACTGAGAGGCAGGTAATATAGGGGGCACTGAGAGGCAGGTATTATAGGGTGCACTGAGAGGCAGGTATTATAGGGTGCACTGAGAGGCAGGTGTTATAGGGGGCACTGAGAGGCAGGTATTATAGGGTGCACTGAGAGGCAGGTAATATAGGGGGCACTGAGAGGCAAGTATTATAGGGTGCACTGAGAGGCAGGTGTTATAGGGTGCACTGAGAGGCAGGTAATATAGGGTGCAATTGGCATGTAATGGCATGTTATTCTTATTTCCATCATTCATCTATCATTAGTGGAGCTATAGTCATTATACTGTGGGCTAGAGAGAAAGTATGTGGGTTAGTTGTAGAATCCAGCCTTTAGTTCATGAGTGATCGGCTCCTGGATCCTCTCTTTAGGAGACTTTTATCAGAACGGCTACAAAAAAGCCTGAAATCAATGCAGATGTAGCAGAGCTCACTGTATCTTCAGCCCCAGTCTGTAGGCAGTCTTCACAGTCCCCTTAAATATTTGACTGCACATGTGTGCCCCCGCAGGGCATATATATAGTCATTTCCACATGTCCCGGTGACAGTGCAGAATCTGAGATTGTGGACGTTTGCATGATTCATGCCTTCTATCGGCATTGGTCAGACCAGGTCTCCTCACCATTGGCTTAGAGGATATATAAATGTCCAGGACGGCTTCTCTATCAGGCAGAGACATCCAGCCAGGATGACGACCACTCTAGATATAATCCAAATCTTCATACTGTTGATCACATGGATCTCAGAGATCATCCTCTGCTTAACGATAATTATCATCTTCACCACTGAATGGAGGACCAAGCAGCAATTCAGAGTTAGTGATAAGATCCTGATGTCGATGGCCCTCACAAACCTTTTCCTTCAGTCCTCCACAGCCATTGATAATCTTGTCTACCTCTTATGGTTCTACCAGGTGATGAGTAAAGCTGGGTCTATGCTGGTGTTCAGCCTCAATATCTCCTTTCTGTATGCCAACGTCTGGCACACGGCTTGGCTCTCCATTCACTATTGCCTGAAGCTGGTGGGCCCTTCTCATAGTGTCTTCAGCCGGTTGAAGAGGTGGATGTCGGCCTCCATTGTCCCTCTGCTTGTAGGGACACTGATTGGGGCACTTCTCATTAACCTTCCATTTATCTGGACAGTAAGGATTGAATTCTGTATGAATAGCACAAGCATGGACTCTAAGAAGGAATGGAATGTTCATCAGGTGATCCCATTCACCATCTTTAGTATGTTCCTCGGCATTTGTCTGCCATTTATGGTGACTCTGGTGTGTATTGGGCTCAGTGTGGGCACTCTGGTGCGGCACATGTGGCGGGTTAGGTGCTCTGCCTCTCAGTTCTCTTCTTCTCCTCAGCTCCAGGGTCATGTCCGAGCAACCACCACAATGATCATACAGCTGCTCCTCAACCTTCTCCTGTACCTGTCTGTCCTCGCCGTCCTTATGTCTGCATTCAGCATAGGCATAATCTTTATATATATTCTTTGGAACAGTATCCTGCTTAATCCCTGCGCCCAAACCCTCACCCTAATCCTGGGCAATCCCAGAATGAAAACGAGGTTATGTGGTCGACAACTTGAGGACTGATCAGATCGAAGTGTATCCTCACAAGGCAGCGATGGATCCGTCCATTATACATCCTCTATCTTCCACATTCAGGGGTTCTTCTTCAGCTTTCACAGTCTTGTGGAGTTTTGTACATTTTACCTGGAGATGTTATAGACGAATGGCGTGACGTTTGGCATTTATTAAATGTGATCCTAAGGGATAACAAGTAATCCGGTCTCTGTGTGCTGTGTATATGGCTGCCATACACACATGATACTAATTGGTTACATTTCAGATGTATATGTAGATATAGAGCGTAGGCAAAATGGCAGATGATTGGCAGATTAATATTTGGGGGAGGGGGTTCAGCATAAATAGATACACTGCAGAATAATACAGATTAATGGAAGCCTAATTCGTCTCTCTTGGAATAAGCAGAGGTAAAACAGTCCTATGAGGATTTTCTTCAGAGCCAGGTACTGTTGCTGGGCCGTTGTAGAAAGTTAGTGGTGGGAGATTTGTGAGATTCTTCCGCCAGCTCTCGAGCCTCAGGCGTCTGGGCAGGTATCTCTTGTACCGGGTCCTGAGGAAGAAACTTGAATGTCTTGTCTCGACTGGAGGTAGTCGTGATGATATCTCCAGAGTGAAAGCCTTCTGTTTGCAGTACTACACAGCAGAGCAGAGTGCACCCATCTATGGAGCACTACTGACCTCTAGTGATATAATAATATAACTGCCTCACATCTATTCATTTAGCTAACACTGGAGCCTATAGAGACCTTTTGTTCGGAATAATATATATTGACGTAATACTACCAGCACTCAGGGGCATTGATTTTAAAACACATGCTCTTTTGATTACCCTTCACAATAAAGGTATTTTATTAACCTATATATATATATATCTTCCCCTTTGGGCACTTGGTAGATTGAAAGTCTTTTTACCAGTGGTATCACACTACTGGTTTCTCTTTTCTCCTATAAGACCTTTAAGGACACTTTGGTTCCCCTCTTGACTGAGGTATTTAATGAGTGTCTCTCCTCGGGCACTCTGCCGAGGTCAATGAGGAGGTCAGCCTTGATCATCTTGTCCAAGGGTAAAGATCCGTCCCATTGGCGTCCCATAGCGCTACTCAGTGTGGACAGAAAGATTCTGCCAAAAGTGCTGTGTGAAGTTTGCACCCCAGCTCCTTTCGGGGGCCCAGCATTGCTCTGTTCCAGGCCGCAGTACCTTTAGTGCTGTGCTCGGTGTCCGGGAGGCTGTGGAGCAGGGTAGGGCCGGTCACTGGAAGGGGTACTTGATGTCCTTGGATCAGGCAAAAGCGTTTGATCGGATTAACCTTGAGTACCTCTGGTCTGTCCTTCTGAGATATGGCCTGCCAGGGGGGGGGGGTTGTTGATTGGCTTAAGACCTTGTATGCAGGGGCAGAGAGTTTCCCGCTTGTGAATGGTTGGATTGGCCTCTCTTTTGAAGTTTGTTCTGGTGTTTGGCAGGGTTGCCCTTTGAGCCCACTGTTGTACGTGTTTGCAATTGATCCTTTCCTTAGGAGGATTGATTGTGGACTGTTGGCGGGGGTGAGAATAGACCCTGCGGTGCCGGATTCCACTCTGAGGGTGGTAGCGTACGCCGATGATGTCACCATATTTGTCCCCTCGCAAGATGAAGTGCAATGTGGGGTGTCAGAGGTGGAGCGTTACGCAGAGGCATCTGGGTCCAAGATCAACCAGGATAAGTGTGAGAGTCTCTGGCTGGGAGGTGGAGATCCTGGATTTGATCTCCCGGACACCCTTCCAGAGCCCCAGGAGTTTGCAAAAGTTCTCGGCATCGAATTCGGCCAAGGGGATTACCCCAAACAGAACTGGGACAGCAGGCTTAAGATTGCCACTAAGAGGGTGGATCAGTGGAAGGGTTGGTCTTTGACCGTCAGGGAAAGGGTTAACCTGATCAAAACATTCCTGCTCCCTTTGCTGATATATCTGGGCAGTGTTTGCATTTTGCCAGAACCGCTCTGGACTCAGGTCTGCAGGGCATGGTTCCGGCCTTTCTTCCAGGAATGGGAGACAGGAGGGCAAGTGAAGGATCTCCGCACACCACACGGGAATCTTCCAGCTTACGCTACCCTGGTTCTGAAGGTCATTCATCGGTGGGGTTTGGGGATGTGGGAGATCAGGTCCTGTTTTCCAATTTCTAAAAACTACTGGCGCTCAAGGATTGGCCAAGCCGGGATCTGGAGGTTGGTTTGGACCTATCAAATTCTATCAGGATCCCTTGAAGTTTTGGGACTTGGCTTGGCACTGCTTCCATGGATCAGGGATGTCCCCGGGAGGAGTGTGGAGGCATGCTGGAAAGCATGGAGCATTTTCTGCTTCATTTTCCCTTTAATACAGAGGTTTACAACAGGGTGGGCGCTTCCATCGGGTGGCCCAGGTTGGCCCATCTCTTCTATGCGGAATGGGCCTATGGAGCATTCAGAAACCTTGGTGGCTGGGACCAGAGCACTTTATTCCTAGTCAGCATAGTGGTCAGGTACCACACGTGGAGTGATCAGTGTTAAGTTTTGACGCAGCGTAAAACCCTCCCTGTGGATGAGGTGGTTAGTTACATAGTGCCCCCTGTGAATGCTGTGTTTAGGGGCACAGCGCCCCCTGTGGATGAGGTGATTAGGGGCACAGCGTCCCCCTGTGGATGAGGTGGTTAGGGGCACAGCGTCCCCCTGTGGATGAGGTGGTTAGGGGCACAGCGTCCCCCTGTGGATGAGGTGGTTAGGGGCACAGCGTCCCCCTGTGGATAAGGTGGTTAGGGGCACACTCAGTGACCTAGTGAAGGTTCTTTGGAGTACGAGAGGCTGGGGGCTGGTAGGGCCTCTTGTCTTTGGAGGAGCTCTGCCTTTAAAGTATCTGGTGGTGCCTGATACTGGCACATTATTCTTTTTTTTATTTGTGCTGTAGCTGAAGGGGAATATAGGGCTTCCAGGCACTGAGCTTGGGCTTTCGGGCTGTGTGTGGGGCTGAGCTTGGGCTTTCGGGCTGTGTTTGGGGCTGAGAAGCCCCTTTTATGGTTTGCTGTGTATGTTTGTTATATTGTTTGTTAACACAGTGGTACCTTGGTTTAACCCCTTAGCGACCCATGACGTACCTGGTACGTCATGGTGCCGGGGGGGGGGGGGGTCAGAGCGTTGCCGCGCCGGCTAATTAAGCAATTCAATGCAGCTGTCAAACCTGACAGCTGCATTGAAGTGCTTTGTACACAGCATCCCTGGTGTCTAGTGGGTCTGATCTCCCCGAGATCCGTTCTTCTGGCCGGCCCGGACCTCAGCGTAGCAATGACGCTGATCCCGGCTCGGCAATAGACCAAAGCAATCTATGACCGATGTAATTGATCTGCTAGTTTATGTAAAAAAAAAAAAGTAAAAAAGTGTTTTTATTAATAAAAAGCCCCCTCCCCTAATAAAAGTCCAAATCACCCTCCTTTTCCGATTTTAGAAATATAAATTAATAAATAAACATGTTTGCTATTGCCGCGTGCGTAATCGCCCGAACTATTAATTAATCACATTCCTGATCTCTTACGGTAAACGGCATCAGCGCAAAAAAATTCCAAAGTGCAAAATTGCGCATTTTTGGTCGCATCAAATCCAGAAAAAATGTAATAAAAAGTGATCAAAAAGTCGTATATGCGCAATCAAGGTACCGATAGAAAGAACACATCATGGTGCAAAAAATGACACCTGACACAGCCCCATAGACCAAAGGATAAAAGCGCTATAAGCCGGGGAATGGAGCGGTTTTAAGGAACGTATATTTGTTAACAATGGTTTGAATTTTTTACAGGCCATCCGATACAATATAAGTTATACATGTTACATATAGTTTTAATTGTAACGACTTGAGGAACATTCACAACAAGTCAGTTTTACCATAGGACACACGGCGTAAATGCAAAACTCCCTGAAATCAAAACAAATTTGTTTTTTTTTTTTTTCAATTTGACAGCGCAAATTATTTTTTTTCCGGTTTCGCAGCATATTTTATGGAAAAATAATGCCTGTAATTGCAAAGTAAAATTGTTTTTGCAAAAAATAAGGGTTGATATAAGTCTCTAGGTGAAAAAATGCAAGTGCTATGGACTTTTAAACATAAAATGGAAAAAGCAAAAGCGCAAAAACGAAAATTGGCTTTGACCTTAAGGGGTTAAAAGCAACTTAATTGAGATTGAGAGCGTTTTGAAAGAAGAGCTCACAGTTTTTCAAAATAGTAGCTTGGTTTAAGAGCATTGCTTTGGTGTAAGAGCTCCCTGTACTGGGTGGGAGGGGGAGTGGGGGAGGGGTATGGTCTGCATAGCGGGGTCTACAGTGCTGGGGCTTACATCAGGGGACAGGACTGTGGAGGTAATCTCTCCATAGCTGTAACCCCTCTCTCCCCGAAAAGAGAGTGCTTCATTATATGTGCCCACATACTCTATACCCTACTCATTCCTTCAAGCTCCCTGCAGTCTCTGTCAGCCCTTGTGTTTCCCATCCTCTCCATTCCTGCTATAATGGGCCTACACTTACAGTCAGCTGTACACACTGCTGCTATAATATGCCTGCACTTACACTCAGCTATACACACTGCTGCTATAATGTGCCTGCACTTACACTCAGCTATACACACTGCTGCTATAATGTGCTTGCACTTACACTCAGCTATACACACTGCTGCTATAATATGCCTGCACTCAAACGAGGTTGGAATTTAGTGCTTGGTTTGGTGGTGGGTTATATGGAGGGGGGGGGGGGGGGTTCTTGGGACATTGGTGTATATATATATATATATATATATACATATATAAATCCCCCAACACCCCCCCCCCCCCCCAAAAAAAAGTAAATAAATAAAATCATAATTATAAAAATGTTTTGGTGTTTGGTGTAGGGTTCTATGTATGTATTCATTTATGTATTTATTTGTGCATTTATTTAATTTGTTTGTAAGTTTGCCCAATGACAAAGACGTGTACAGTCTATAATTTTAAGGGGCTTTAGGGGTTGGAAAAGAGTCAGGGAGGAGGTGGCTGAACATAACAACATGTACTTACCTCCCCGGTTCCAGCGCTGGGGTCCACTGTCATCTGTTCCACTTCCCAGTCTCCCGGGAGCTTTCTGATATGAGTGAGGGTCGTGACCTGTCAGCCCCACTCTGCCAGTCAGCGGCCGAGATGGGACCCCACTCAGACCAGGAAGTGGCTTGGGGGACCGGGAATCGGAGCAGAGTACAGCGGACCCCAGCGCTGGAGCCGGGGAGGTAAGTATATGTAGTTATGTTCAGCCACCTCCTCTCCGGCTCTTTTTAATTTTACCAGTGAGAGATGGAACAGCGAAAGTAAAATCCAGAAAATCACATTGTATAAATTATATAAATTTATTTGCATTTTGCAGAGAAAAATAAGTATATGATCTCTCCGGCAAACGAGACTTAATATAGTCAGAGGTTTGTGGAGGTGATGATGAGGTTTGCGCACATGTCCGCAGGTGTTTTAGTCCACTCCAAGGGGTAGTTTACACATATATAATGCCCTGGCGGAGGGAAGGAGGTGTCACTCAGGAGGTGACGGTACATGGCTCCATCCATTGTCCCATTGATGGGGTGATGTAGTCCAGTGCCTATGACAGAGAACCACCCCCAAACCATAATGATTCCACCTCCATGCCTGACAGTGGGGACAGTGTTCTTTGGGTCATAGGCAGCATTCAATCACTCTCACAATCATCCAGGACCTCAGACAGGCCGGCACATCTGACCAGGGGGACTTTGCGGAGACAGAATTATAACCCATTATATAACATATTATTATGTGTTATCAATGGTTTTCTTGGTCACAGTGGTCCCAGCTGCCTTGAGATTATTAATAAGTTCCCCCCATGCAGTTTTCTCACCTTCCTCATGATCCAGGATACCCCAAGAGGTGGAATTTTGCATGGAGCTCAGGATCTCAGCTGTTTCCTTCTCACCCAGTGTCTTACTTCTGTTTTGTAAAGCCCATTCCAGCCTTGTGCAGGTCTAGGGGTCTTGTCCCTGATATCCTTAGAAAGCTCTTTGGTCTTGCCCATGTTGTAGAGGTTAGAGTCTGACTGGTTGAGTGTGTGGACAGGAGTCTTTTATACAGGTGACAATGTAAGACGTCTGTAATGGCGGTAATGAGTGGATTAGGATTGTCTAACTGGTCGGTAGGAGCCAGAACTCTTAGGATAGCTTTACATGTTCTGCATCCGCAGTGAACTCTGCAGCGATACCCGGTACTGTCATTTTCTATGGCTTTACATCCTTGCAGAGGATTTTTCATTTCGCTCCGAGAATGTAAACCCCCTTCCCACTTTACTCTTCCGGACCACTACGTGACTAGGGCATTGCTGATTTGGTGCTTTACTACTGCCATGGGCCCCTCTTACCCAACAAGGACACAGCACCAAGGTCGGATAAAATGATCACAGCAGCTGTTTATAACTCAAAATCAAAAATTAATCACAAAACATTTTAACAAGTGAGCGGTTAGTAGCAGCAACACCGCGTATTACCGTCAGCGGATTACCACCTGCTCACAGGCACCAACATTAAGTAGCTGTGTGCTATTACACACCCCACTTCCTCCCCAAGCCCTGTGGCCTATCACTTAGCGAGGATCAGTCTCTAAAACCGCCATTTACTAGGAACTACCGCCACCCGTTAAGCCACCATTAAGGAAGTCCAGAACTAATTGGTTCCCCTCCCCTTATCCTCCAAACCACTGATCTCCATCTGCCTCGAGGACCCTCCATTGCCACAGCTGCCGGAACAAGAACCTCCGCACCAGTATGAAACACACAGGGTTAGTGGCAGGGAGATTCCTCCCACCTATCACACCTCTGGCCCCTCCAATCACTGACCCGCTCCCCTTAGCACTAACCCACCTTGAACTCACCCCCACAGACATTAACCCCTTCCTACCGACCACATATGGCCCTCACAACAAGACCCAGTCATGCAGGCCATCCCTTAGGGTGTCCTGCACCCAGGGCCGCCATCAGGGCAGTATTGGCGGTACAGTTGTCAGGGGCCCGGGCTCAGACTAAGATCAAAGGGGCCCCGCCACCTGACAGCTGTACCGCACACAGCTCCCTCCTGTCTGTCCTGTCACAGGGCCCCCTCCTCACTATCCCCGGGCCCCTCCCCCGCCCTCTTACTGCCTTCTCTGACTGCTTCCTCCTTCTCCTCATGTCGGGACAGAAGAGGAGAGGGCCCGGAGACGCTGTGAGGAGGAGGGGGAGGGGCCCAGAGCCCGGGCTGTGAGGGGGAGGGGCCCAGAGCCCGGGCTGTGAGGAGGAGGGGCCCAGAGCCCGGGCTGTGAGGGGGAGGGGCCCAGAGCCCGGGCTGTGAGGGGGAGGGGCTCAGAGCCTGGGCTGTGAGGAGGAGGGGCCCAGAGCCCGGGCTGTGAGGGGGAGGGGCCCGGAGACGCTGTGAGGAGGAGGGGGAGGGGCCCAGAGCCCGGGCTGTGAGGGGGAGGGGCCCAGAGCCCGGGCTGTGAGGGGGAGGGGCTCAGAGCCCGGGCTGTGAGGAGGAGGGGGAGGGGCCCAGAGCCCGGAGACGCTGTGAGGAGGAGGGGGAGGGGCCCAGAGCCCGGAGACGCTGTGAGGAGGAGGGGGAGGGGCCCAGAGCCCGGGCTGTGAGGAGGAGGAGGAGGGGGAGGGGCCGAGAGCCCGGGCTGTGAGGGGGAGGGGCCCAGAGCCCGGGCTGTGAGGGGGAGGGGCTCAGAGCCCGGGCTGTGAGGAGGAGGGGGAGGGGCCCAGAGCCCGGGCTGTGAGGAGGAGGGGGAGGGGCCCAGAGCCCGGGCTGTGAGGAGGAGGGGGAGGGGCCCAGAGCCCGGGCTGTGAGGGGGAGGGGCCCAGAGCCCGGGCTGTGAGGGGGAGGGGCTCAGAGCTGTGAGGAGAGAAGCTGAGGACTGCACAGCATGGAGCTTCCCCGCACACACAGGTGCTCACAGTGTGTGAGTTTCTATGTCCATGTAATGTGTATGTCTATTTAATGTCTGTGTGTCCATGTGACTGCTGATCTGTAATGTATACTGTATGTCTGTGTGTGCATGATATATTGTATGTATAACCTGCATGTATGACTGTAAATATGTAGGATGCTGTACATTATACTCAGCAGGTTTGTCCACATGTCCCTGCTGATTTGTCGCTGTAGCCGCCTCGCTCCTCATTCCGGCGCAGGTCTCCTTATTTTTGCAGGTGACGCTGTTTTGCAGCACTTTGATCCAAAATAAGGCTATGTTCACACGGGGTAAGAGACCGGCCGTTCCGTGACCCTGGCTGGGTCTCGGAACGGCCGATCTCTGCACGGATCATCCCGGCCGGTACTGCAGTACCGGACGGATGATCTTTCGGCCGCAGGGTTCTGATGCGGAGGCATCAGCGCACGCCCGCATCAGAACCTCCCACAGCACACAATGAAGCGAGCGGCCGGAGACGCACGCTTCATTGTGTGAACTGACAGGGTTTCCTACGGCCGCAATTCATTGAATACAATATGTATACGCTCCGGCCAGGATCCCATAGAAATGTAGGCAATGTTCCACACTGCATAAAGTACGGCCATTGTTGCCGATGGCAACAATGGCCGTACTTCTACGTAGTGTAAACATAGCCTAAAAATGCTAATCAGTTCCTTTGGTGCACTGGGGAAAAGTTCATCTGCCCCTCAGTACCCCATCTCACCTGCACGCTGGTTGTGAAGTGCACGCTTATACATACTCAGTTATACATAAGCAGGTATGTCTCGTTCTCGCACATGCTCTGTTCAGACTGTGTTCCCGGATGGCATAACTGAGTATGTGTAAGTAGGCATGGACTTCAGAACCAGCGTGCAGGTGGGACAGTGCACTGAGGGGCCGAGGGACTTTTCTTGTGCACCAAAGGAACTAATTTACATTTTTATTTTGGATGAAATTGCTTCAAATCAGCGGCACCTGCAAAAATAAGAACAGCGCTGAAATGCGGAGCGAGGCGGATACACTGACATATCAGCAGGGTCGCACAGTCAAAAAACTAGCCGGTTTTTTACTGTCATTTAGATTAATTTGTGACATGTTAAAAAAAACATGTCAAAAATTAAGATCCATCAGGGTCTGAGTGCTGAGACCCCCGGCTCAGCTTAGGGCCCCATTAAGCGGAGCGATAGTCTGCCAAATCAGGTCATTTGGCAAATTATCACCAATGATCAGCTCATGAAATGATCATCAGCTGATTGTAGTCGTTTTTTCCAGCCTAGAAAACATCGGCACGCCCAGCAGCCAATAATTTTTAGGTTGAAGTAAATGACAACGATCTGGCTGATAAATGTGTAAAATTAATAAATAAACCTTAGCACACCTGTCCACACTTCCGGTGTTCTCACTTCTGTCCGCAGACGTCACTGGAGCTTTTGAGCTGGTTTCTAAAATGACAGGCCGTTCAGCCAATGACTGACCGAGAAGGGACCACCATGGCTAGTGATTGGTTGAGCCGCCTGTCCCTTTAGAGACTAGCTCAGAAGTTCCAGTGGCGGCTGCGGACAGAAGCAAGAAGTACATCGGAAACGTGGACAGGTGTGCTAAGGTTTGTTACTTTACAATAGGGCAAAGGCTGCACGGACATCACTAATGATATAGATATATATATATATATATATAATATATATATATACACACACACAGCCCTTGCTGCATGATTATCGAGCCGTATATGGGCTCAGCAAGCATTCACCGATCTAGCAGATCAGAACTCACTTACATTAGTGATAAGGCCGTGTAATACAGCCCTTACAGTGCAACTGATTATAGGAGAGGGGCTCCATTATAGTCTATGGAACCCATTTCCTGTGATCAGCTGGACTGTGCACTGAGCTGAGGAGTGAACCATACTACTGTGCACATTACTATAGGTAACTATTGGAGGGGGTTTAGACCCTGACCAGTCTTAACTTCATACAAGTTGCACACATGTCAAAAGTTAAAGGGGTACTCCTGCTATAATTTATAAATAACTATTGTATTGCCACACAAAAGTTATATAACATCTAAATATACTGTCTCTACTGCATCTGGCGGCATAGTGCTATGTTATCTGCACTCATCATCTGCAATCTTGAACTTGATAAAAAAAAATTATTTTGTCTCATCTCCCTGTCTAGGATCGGGCACCATCTTGGGTCCGTGATGTGTCTGCTTGGTTGCCATGGTCCTAGCGCCATGGCATGTAAGAGGCTAGGAGATCCCTTTTTCCCCGCTCCACTTCCTGTCTCTCTCGGTAACATCAGATACAGAGGCAGGAGCCGTCACTATCTGCTCAGTTACCAAGTCTTGCAAAAGACGAGAAGTGGGACGGGGAAAAGGCGACCTCCTAGCCTAGTCCCGATCCCAGCTAGAGAGATGAGACGAAAGCTCAAGTTCAAGACTTCCGGTCGCGGTAAGTGCAGATAATATAGCAATATGCGTCCAGAAGCGGTAGATACATTGGAGGAGATTTGTCAAACATGGTGTAAAGTAAACTAAACACCTATAAGACCCATCCGATATACAAATGAATAAAAAAAAAATTTTATCAAATGAATTGATACAAAAGAACTTTATTGAGAAATATCGCAACAACAAATAAGGACAAGAAAGAAAAAATAAATATAAAAACAAACAAAGACCTGGGAGGTGGGAGACCAAGCATGAGGGGAGGTATATGTTTACAAAATAAAGTGCAAGTGCATATATACAGTACTCATAGGTTTTCAGTATGCAGCCTGGTTATAAGCATATTATAAAGTGCAAGTGCTTAAACATGACCAAAAACACAAGCTGCATAGCTAAATCTAGCAAGGTATAGGCAGGTGCACATAAACAACATTACCCAGGGAGGTGATTCCCAGCCCCTCAGGACTCCCACCTCACACTCCTCCAACGTCGTTTCGCTATTCGCTTCTTCAGGGAGTGATGAGGGGGAGACCAGAGGGATGTTATATAGTACGCCCTAATGCCCAATTGGATGGCTATAGTACTCACACCTGCACCGTATTACATGGCGGCCACTCGTGCGGACGCCAGTGCCAGCCGCGGGCCGCGCGATGAACCGGAAGTGACGCGAGGCGCATGCGCCCTGCGCCAGATCCGGTCCGGATCACGTGATCCGCCAGCCGGCCCTGACATGCGCATTGGGCCGCACCCGATGCGGACGCCATCTTGAAAGAGGGCAAACAAGTGGGCTGCTACTGACAATGTATATAAGGACAAAATGGAGATAGAAAACGGCCAATACAAAAATATGCATCACCCAAATACTTAATTAGAGTGACAAAGTGCTAGAATATAAATAAATAAATAAATATATGTATATACACAGCAATTAATAATGACGTGAAGTGAACATGCCAAAAATAAAAGTGCTAGTGCTCAGTGTAAGTGCCAAACATGTGCCAAAGTGTAAGTGCTGAGCAAATATAATTGATGTATATGACTATATAAAAAAAGAATGCTAGAATAATGAGAAAGAGGGAAAGTGTAAATGTCGGAAAAAAAGAAAAGGGAAAGAAGAAGAAATGTTATGCACTAAAAAAATATATAAATGTCTCATGAACAATGCAGGCATATGTATAAAATTGAATATCCTCCTTTTGCACTGGTATTATTATAAAAGTTGGTAAATAACCCATACCGGACACAGACGGACCGAGACCGCGCAGACCAAAAACCAGAGAACAACAAGGAACAATCCACGGCCGCAAAGCAGACCTAACATCAGATTTGATGGTTGCCTGAATCAAATTGAATATGCCATAAGACACACACACTGCCTCCTAAATATAATAGTGAGACACACACTGTACCTCCTTAATATAATAGTATTACATACACTGCCTCCTAAATATAATAGTGCCACACACACAGTACCGCCTAAATATAATAGTGCTATACACACAGTACCTCCTAAATATAATAGTGCTATACACACAGTACCTCCTAAATATAATAGTGCTACACACACAGTACCTCCTAAATATAATAGTGCCACACACACAGTACCTCCTAAATATAATAGTGCCACACACACAGTACCTCCTAAATATAATAGTGCCACACACACAGTACCTCCTAAATATAATAGTGCTATACACACAGTACCTCCTAAATATAATAGTGCTATACACACAGTACCTCCTAAATATAATAGTGCCACACACACAGTACCTCCTAAATATAATAGTGCCACACACACAGTACCTCCTAAATATAATAGTGCCACACACACAGTACCTCCTAAATATAATAGTGCTATACACACAGTACCTCCTAAATATAATAGTGCCACACACACAGTACCTCCTAAATATAATAGTGCCACACACACAGTACCTCCTAAATATAATAGTGCCACACACACAGTACCTCCTAAATATAATAGTGCCACACACACAGTACCTCCTAAATATAATAGTGCCACACACACAGTACCTCCTAAATATAATAAATACACAAAAAGAAGGTTCGGGATCTAGTGATCTAGTGCAAAAATACCAAACATAAATATTATAGGGGGTATTGTAATAGTAAAATCTCCCACTAGGTGTCACCAAATCCTTAATAAGAACAGCCCATTAAAACAATAGGTACACAAAAAGGAGGACATAGGGGTATAGTTCAAAAAATAAGATGCAAAAATTTAGGATGAACATGTACAAGAAGATTATATAAAAACACTTGCTAGTAGTTAAAAAAGTGATCACAATAAAAAATAGAAAGTGATGTGTAGCCAAACAAAATGGGATTAAATTCATCAGGTGCTGGACTATCAAGTTGCTACACCATAAATCACTGTAAACAGTCTTTCACTATATGTAAAGTGCGCTATATTCATAAACAGAAGTCAGAACCAGCACTCATCCACCCATCTTGTAACAACGGCCCAGAACGTCCCTATGTACGTTTCGCCAGCAGGCTTTTTCAGGAACTAACCAAATGTCCCCGTCTCCCTTAAATACACCGGGACCCACTAATTATTGGTGATTCGGGATTGTCGGCGCCCCGGTCCACGTCACATCCGGGCTGGCAGCTCAACCCCAGTGCTCACGTCTGCGACGGGAAACATCACGGACACGTGCACCAGGGACATTGAGGCCACATGGAAGCGACGCGAGTGCCAACACACCAATCCGGCACGCTCACCCTTCTGCATCAAAACGGAATGCAATGCTTATGTGGCAACACATTGTGCTAAATGAATACAGTCCATAAATACATACAGGAACAAATTATATACAGAAACGATATAAATAATATAAAAAATATATGACTAAATGCATAATACATGATTGTGATGAAACAGTGATAATACTAAAGATAAATGCCTTATTGAAATGAATGTGAGAATGTTATGAATATAAATGCATTGAGTGATGTATGATTAATAAACCATCGCTGCAAGCTAAGTGAAAATATATATATATATGTAATGTGATAGAACTATCAAGTGAATAAAATAGTGTAGTGACAGTGAGAATCAAAAAATCTGTGCCATATAGCATCTAATCACATAAGTGTGTAACTAAATGTGAAGATAGCAATGAAAGTGAGTGAAAAAAGTAAAAAACGCATCAAGTGATAAAAAACGCATGAGAAAAAAACGCATCATGTGAAAGGTAAGAAAAAAAAAATAATAATTTACGTAAACTAAATATAATAGTGCTATACACACTGTACCGCCTAAACATAATAGTGCTACACACACTGTACCACTTAAGTATAATAGTGCCACATACACAGTACCTCCTACATATAATAGTACTACATACACTGCTTCCTAAATGTAATAGTGCTACGCAAACTGCTTCCTAAATATAATAGTACTACATACACTGTACCTCCTACATATAATAGTGCTACACACACACTACCTCCTAAATATAATAGTACTACATACACTGTACATCCTAAATATAATAGTGCTACATACACTGCCTCCTAAATGTAATAGTGCTACGCAAACTGCTTCCTAAATATAATAGTACTACATACACTGTACATCCTAAATATAATAGTGCTACACACACAGTACCTCCTAAATATAATAGTGCTACATACACTGCCTCCTAAATGTAATAGTGCTACGCAAACTGCTTCCTAAATATAATAGTACTACATACACTGAACCTCGTAAATATAATAGTACTACATACACTGTACATCCTAAATATAATAGTGCTACACACACAGTACCTCCTACATATAATAGTACTACATACACTGCCTCCTAAATGTAATAGTACTACATACACTGCCTCCTAAATATAATAGTACTACATACACTGCCTCCTAAATATAATAGTACTACATACACTGTACCTCCTAAATATAATAGTACTACATACACTGCCTCCTAAATATAATAGTACTACATACACTGCCTCCTAAATATAATAGTGCCACACACACACTGCCTCCTAAATATAATAGTACTACATACACTGCCTCCTAAATATAATAGTGCCACACACACACTGCCTCCTAAATATAATAGTACTACATACACTGCTTCCTAAATATAATAGTACTACATACACTGCCTCCTAAATATAATAGTACTACATACACTGCCTCCTTAATATAATAGTGCCACACACACAGTACCTCCTAAATATAATAGTACTACATACACTGCCTCCTAAATATAATAGTGCCACACACACACTGCCTCCTAAATATAATAGTACTACATACACTGCTTCCTAAATATAATAGTACTACATACACTGCTTCCTAAATATAATAGTGCCACACACATTATACCTTCTAAATATAATAGTGCCACACACATTATACCTTCTAAATATAATAGGGCTACACACACTGCGTCCTAAATATAATAGTGCTACACAAACTGCCTCCTAAATATAATAGTGCTACACACACAGTACCTCCTAAATATAATAGTACTACATACACTGCCTCCTAAATATAATAGTGAGACACACACTGCCTCCTAAATATAATAGTGAGACACACACTGCCTCCTAAATATAATAGTGCCACACACACACTGCCTCCTAAATATAATAGTACTACATACACTGCTTCCTAAATATAATAGTGCCACACACACACTGCGTCCTAAATATAATAGTGCTACACAAACTGCCTCCTAAATATAATAGTGCTGCACACACTTTACCTCCTAAATATAATAGCACTGCATACCCTGCCACCTAAATATAATAGTGCTACACACACTGTACCTCCTAAATATAATAGTGCTACACTCAGCACCATACACTCTTAAACCAGGTGTTAAAAATGTGATTTGCTCCAGTCACTGATTGGCTGAGTGGGCAGTCCATCAACCAGAACAGACGTAACCCCCCCCCTCCACCACCACCACCGCCTTTGTGTTGTGTTGGGGAAATGCTTTCTGGTGTGGGGGCCCAAGGCCGGTCCCAGCGCTCACCGATGGCACTGGGAAAAGTAAGCTCCTACTTGTAATCAAATTCCTCCCTGCCCCTGCCAGCTGCCAAATTAAAAAAAAAACAAACAAAAAACCGCTTGACTTCTCCTTTAGTTTTGACTGTGATCTGCAGAAACTGGACTCGATGACTTTGGGAGTATACCATTTCATATTCTGCTCATGTCTGGGTTTAGGTAATAAGATAATACACCGCAGAAATTTCCATTTTCCACCTTCTACAGTATCATAGAGGAGACATGGATCTCCTGGACATTTGCATCGGTAACATCATCCCCGAGGTGAAGCCATTTATCATCATTACGCTGCCCTCAGCCTCACGTATGGACGCAGCAGACATGGCAGGGACAATGCCGGCTGAGCAGGTATTCTTGGTCACCATGATGGTCATCACCTGGATCTCAGGGGTCGCTCTCAGCTCCTCTGTAGTCATGGTCTATATCACTGAATGGAAGAAGAAGCGACAGATCAGTGTCTGTGATCGAATCTTCGCCTTCATGGCTTTCACCAACCTTCTCCTACAGTCCTCCATCTCCATCAATGTTCTGACGTATCTGTTCTGGCTTCCACAGTTAGAGACTGACCGCGGTTTGATTATGATGTGCTCTGTGATCTTTTCCTATTTAATCTATGACAATACCTGGCACTCGGCTTGGCTTGCCGGTTACTATTGTGTGACGCTGGTGAACTCTTCCCATAGGGTCTTTGTTCTGCTGAAGCACCGGTTGTCTTCTTCAATGACTCAGCTGCTCATCGCAACGTCTGCGGCTTTGTTCCTAATTAACCTTCCATTTATGTGGACAGTGACTGTTACAGTTACTCATAATAACTCCTCATCGCCCAGAGAATTTACCCTCCAGAATAACCAGCTCTTCATGGTTTTTAATGTTCTGTTGGGCTTCTGCCTCCCGTTTGTGGTGACTCTGGTGTGTATTGGGCTCAGTGTGGGCGCTCTGCTGCGGCACATATGGAGGATGAGGAGCAGCTCTTCTCAGTTCACATCTTCCCCTCAGCTCCAGGGTCATGTCCGAGCCGTCAGGACAATGACCCTTCACGCTCTCTTGAATTTCGTCCTATATGTTTCATTGGTCATTGTGGTCTCTCCATTTAAATTGGTTTGGGTTGTTGTTCCCTGGTTAGCTATCATGTTTCATCCCTCTATACAGATTATCACGCTAATCATGGGGAACCCCAGGCTAGAGAAAAAACTCCAGTTATGGAGACACTTAGTAAGTGGTGGACTGGACCAGAGGTGAGGAGGAAGACGATGAATCTTCCACAGGATCAGTGGTTGACACTGTTAATAAAGGGCCCCTCAGCAGGATACATGGCTTGGCCCATCTGCCTTTAATAGTAACAAAGCTACCAACGATACTGTAGATATACACACAGGACAGAATGAACCTCTATGGGAAGAGCGTAGATAACACTGATCAATGCTATGTGATGGCATCAGGCAGACTTTATCTTATGATCACAGATAACACTGATCAGTGCTATGGCCAAAGGGCAGACTTTGTAATGAGCACAGATAACACTGATCAGTGCTATGACCACAGGCAGGGTCTATGTAATGAACACAGATAACACTGATGCCTACTATGCCATGGCCACAGGCAGACTTTATGAGAAGATCACAGATCAAATTGATCAATGCTATGCAATGGCCACAGGTAGGCTCTATGTAATGATCACAGATAACACTGATCAATGCTATGCTATGGCCACAGACAGGCTCTATGTAATAATCACAGATAACACTGATCAGTGCTATGGCCACAGACAGGCTCTATGTAATGATCACAGATAACACTGATCCCTGCTATGCTATGGCTACAGACAGGCTCTATGTAATAATCACAGATAACACTGATCAGTGCTATGGCCACAGGCAGGCTGTATGTTATGATCACAGATAACACTAAGTCCTGCTATGCTAAGGTCACAGGAAGACACTATGAGAAGAGCGTAGATAACACTGATCAATGTTATGCAATGGCCGCAGGCAGACTCTATGTAATGATCACAGATAACACTGATCAGTGCTATGGCCACAGACAGGCTCTAGGTAATGATAGCAGATAACACTGATCAATGCTATGCAATGACTACAGGCAGGCTCTATTAGGGGAGCACAGACAACACTGATCAATGCTATGCTATGGCCACAGGCAGACTCTATGTAATGATCACAGATAACACTGATCAATGCTATGCAATGACCACAGGCAGGCTCTATTAGGGGAGCACAGACAACACTGATCAATGCTATGCTATGGCCACAGACAGGCTCTATGTAATAATCACAGATAACACTGATCAGTGCTATGGCTACAGGCAGGCTGTATGTAATGATCACAGATAACACTGATCAGTGCTATGGCCACAGGCAGGCTGTATGTAATGATCACAGATAACACTGATCAATGCTATGGCCACAGGCAGGCTGTATGTTATGATCACAGATAACACTGATCAGTGCTATGGCCACAGGCAGGCTGTATGTGATGATCACAGATAACACTGATCAGTGCTATGGCCACAGGCAGGCTGTATGTTATGATCACAGATAACACTGATCAATGTTATGCTATTGCCACAGACAGGCTCTATGTTATGATCACAGATAACACTAAGTCCTGCTATGCTAAGGTCACAGGAAGACACTATGAGAAGAGCGTAGATAACACTGATCAATGTTATGCAATGGCCGCAGGCAGACTCTATGTAATGATCACAGATAACACTGATCAGTGCTATGGCCACAGACAGGCTCTAGGTAATGATAGCAGATAACACTGATCAATGCTATGCTATGGCCACAGGCAGACTCTATGTAATGATCACAGATAACACTGATCAATGCTATGCAATGACCACAGGCAGGCTCTATTAGGGGAGCACAGACAACACTGATCAATGCTATGCTATGGCCACAGGCAGAGTCTAAGAGAAGATCACAGATCACATTGATCAGTGCTATGGCCGCAGGCACGCTCTATGTAATGATTACAGATAACACTGATCAGTGCTATGCTATTTCCCATTACACTATGCTATTTCCCAATTATGCCTTTCCCATTATACAACTAAAACATGAAAAATAATGAAGTAAATAAACATAATATATAATGTAGCATGCAAAACTGTCCGATGGATTAACGACCTGAAGGACCTCTTCTGCTGCGGGAGGGTAGGTTCAGAGAGGGGTTGCACCGCGCCCTTTTTAACTGCTGTGATTCCAACTGCTTTCTGTGATCAACCACCCTGACATCCTGTGTTCCATCTCTGCACTAACTAAGCCCCACCCTGACATCCTGTGTCCCATCTCTACATTAGCTAAGCCCCACCCTGACATCCTGTGTTCCATCTCTGCACTAACTAAGCCCCACCCTGACATCCTGTGTTCCATCTCTGCACTAACTAAGCCCCACCCTGATATCCTGTGTCCCATCTCACTCGCTAAGCCCCACCCTGACATCCTGTGTCCCATCTCACTCGCTAAGCCCCACCCTGACATCCTGTGTTCCATCTCTGCACTAACTAAGCCCCAATCCTTGCATCCTGTGTTCCATGTCTGCACTAGCTAAGCCCCACCCTGACATCCTGTGTTCCATCTCACTAGCTAAGCCCCATCCTGACATCCTGTGTTTTATCTCTGCACTAGCTAAGCCCCACCCGGACATCATGTGTCCCATCTCACTCGCTAAGCCCCATCCTGACATCCTGTGTTTTATCTCTGCACTAGCTAAGCCCCACCCTGACATCCTGTGTCCCATCTCTACATTAGCTAAGCCCCACCCTGACATCCTGTGTTCCATCTATGCACTAGCTAAGCCCCACCCTGATATCCTGTGTCCCATCTCACTAGCTAAGCCCACCCTGACATCCTGTGTCCCATCTCTACATTAGCTAAGCCCCACCCTGACATCCTGTGTTCCATCTATGCACTAGCTAAGCCCCACCCTGATATCCTGTGTCCCATCTCACTAGCTAAGCCCACCCTGACATCATGTGTCCCATCTCACTCGCTAAGCCCCATCCTGACATCCTGTGTTTTATCTCTGCACTAGCTAAGCCCCACCCTGACATCCTGTGTCCCATCTCTACATTAGCTAAGCCCCACCCTGACATCCTGTGTTCCATCTATGCACTAGCTAAGCCCCACCCTGATATCCTGTGTCCCATCTCACTAGCTAAGCCCCACCCTGACATCCTGTGTCCCATCTCACTAGCTAAGCCCCACCCTGACATCCTGTGTTCCATCTATGCACTAGCTAAGCCCCACCCTGATATCCTGTGTCCCATCTCACTAGCTAAGCCCACCCTGACATCCTGTGTTCCATCTCTACATTAGCTAAACCCCACCCTGACATCCTGTCTTCCATCTCTGCACTAGTTTGGAATTGACCATTGGACCATACAAACAGCCACGCCGCAGGACTCCCAAAATAACTCCAAGGCAGAATGTGGCGTTTTGCAGTGAGGAGGAGCTTGATAAAGGTGTCAGTCCGACACCGAAAGGAGTTGCTTATTTTTAAGCCCAGTGTGAATAAACGCCCAAGAAAGACACTCGTGAGGTCCTTGGAGTTATTTTGGGAGTCCTGCGCCATGGCTGTATGTATGGTCCAATGGTCAATTCCAAACTGCATTTTCATGCTTTGGAATCAAGACGGGTGCTGGGAGCAAAGAACCAGAGGCCAGGCAGCGGACAAGTGCTGTGCCTAAGGTTTGAACAACACCACCAGGTTAGTTTGTTCCACTTTCAAGTAATTTTCCCACTGATATTGTCCATGCTACACTATATTAGCGCCCCTCTTTGTCCATATATGTTTTTCGTCTGTCTATCTCTACACTAGCTAAGCCCCACCCTGACATCCTGTGTTCTATCTCTACTAGCCTAGGTAATAGGCTGTATCCCTGTTTTCCAGGCGGTACTCTAGCTTGCTCCACCTTCCCCACGGAACGGGAAGGCATCAGGAATCAAATGACAAAGGTTCGAGAAGGAACCTAAGATTTCCCGATGTTCGATCATCTCTAATAAGGAGTCGTTTCTGGTTAATGAAGTAATTTACAGACATATTACTAACTACTCAGACGTCACATGGAGGGGAGGGGTTAGAAATAACAGTGGCCATTGGATGTTCACGCTGTATTTTATATTGTGTTTATATAACATATTTTTATTTTTTATCCAACATTTTAATTTAAAAACAAAACATTAAAAATACAGGTAAAAGATAGGGATCGATGGAGAAACATCCAACTCCTCACACTAAAACCCAAGCTTGTCCTCCACTCTCTGAAGGTTTCTAAACTTTAAGGTGAATCTATCCCCAGTAAACCCCCCCCAATCCCTCTAGTGCACCATCATCTTCTCCCAATTAGATTTATTCCATAGCATCCAGTCAATGTCATTAAGAATTATTCCCAGTGTAAAGAAGCCCAAGGACTCTTGCAGTGGATGATATGAGGACACAAAGCCCCCATCTTAGATTGTATGAGCAGCGACATCTACAGAAGATCTGGGCTTATTCTCAAACATGGTGGATGAACACTCCTCCATACACTGTGTGTGCGATGACCGTGAAGAACTGAGATTCATTGATGAAGGCCAATGCCCATGAGAAGTGAAGCTTTTTCAGACTATCGATTTCCCTGCCCCCGGGTAGTAACTTGGAGACCATGAGAAGTGGTCCCAACTGTAAATGTTTCTGGACCTTGTATAACGTCTCAGCTTTGGGAGGTGACAATGTGCGGTGGTGGTGGGAACACTGATTATTGTTTTCTATTTCTGATTTCTATATTATTACCAGTTGTGTTTCTGTCTTCTGCTCCATTGATTTGTAGGACTTCAGTGTGTATTGACTTTGTCTGTTATTGTTGGTTCAATAAACTATGTGTTATAAAATTAAGCACTCCTGCTCCCTGCTCTCCCGGTCGGCGCACGCGTCTCTGCCTCCTAGGAAGCGCGCAAACCGACTGTCACAGATTTAATTTGTTAGTGCACCAATCACCGGCCCCTATAAGTAAAGCACCTGTCCTGACATATCCTGTTGGAGCCTCTGCATGCTTCCCTTAGCGCGTAGTCCCAGCTCTCTGTATTCCGGCCCGTTGTTCCTGCCAATGGTTCCTGCCCGTGCTTCCAGCCATGTTCCTGCTGCTTGTGGTTCCAGCCATGATTCCTGCTTCATTCCTGCTGTCTGCCTACATATCTCCAGCTGCACCTCACTCGCAGCCGTTAGAAAGCCTAGCCAGGGGTAGCAGGGTCGCCTGCCACAGCAAGTCCATCCAGCCTTGTGGCAGGCTCTGGTGAAGACCAGTGGCCCCTTAGACTTCGCTCCCTGGTGAGGCTTACACCATCGCTAGCAGTGGTACAGCGGATCCGTGACTCTAGACGTTACACGTGTCAGCAACCCCTCGCGCATAAGGTGGAAAATACTAATTTTGGTGGCTCTGTATTCCTCATCTCCTTTGTAGAAAAAAAGTAATGAATTATGATCATGATTATCTATGTCTTTTAGCTTTCTCTAACATCCGGATGGGATATTTTCTGGCTTTTAGTTTCTGATCTTTGTTGACCATTTCATTCTTGTAGTCGCCCTCCCTGTAGCATGCTGTCTTGCTCCGCAGATCTTCTCTTTTGGGAAGGGCTGCTGCCGTGTGTAGAGAGTGGCGACTTTCTGCATGTAAAATATTATTACATTGATTTCCGATAAATAGTGGTCACCACCTTCCCTTCTTCTACATCACCCTGTTATTTTAAGTCAAGAAAATCAATAGTCTCCTTATCCCCCGAACTGGTGAATTTAAGATTCAGGCTGTTATATTTAACATATTCCGGGAATGTGGTTACGGATGGTACATCATGACCCCAAACAAACAGTAGGTCATCGATGTACCGTCCATACCAAACAATATTCTCCTTAAAGGGATTACAATCTGAAAATATGAATTGTTCTTATGTACAAATTAGCTAGGGTTGGTGAGAAACAAGACCCCATGGGGGCACCAGTCACGTACAAGTAATAATCATTGCCAATAAGAAAATAAGAAGATATTCAGTGGAAAGAAGGATAAATTCATTAATTTCAGGGGAATATAAATTGGATTTTTCCTAATAGTATTTCAAAGCGATTAACGCTCCTCCATGGGGCTATATGGGGATACAAGCCTACCACATCACAGGAAATCCACCTGTAGCCCTCTTTCCAAACAAAGGTACTCATGGATTTCAATTCTTCTCTTCTGTCTTTCAGATGGAGGCAATGGAGTTTTGAACGATAGGCTGCAAAGGGGAGTCAATCCAAAAGATCAACTTTTTGGACATTGATCCCACACTAGAGATTACAGGAGGTAAGGGAGGAGGGAAACAGTCCTAGTGCGCTTTTGGAAGACAATGGAATATCGGGGTGACTGGGTGTTTCCTAACAAGATGTTTGACATTCTAGTCAGTGACAACACCCAGTGCTTTGACCTCCTCCAAAAGTGCATCAAGGGCCCTCCGACAAACTCTGGATTATTTTCTAATTTCTTCTATGTGCTAGTGTCTCCCAGTGTAGCCATAACCCCCCTTCACTTTAATGGGATACAAGTCTGCGTTCGCCGTGACCCTAGCTGGAAGGGATATATTTGACATATTGCTATGAGAAGATTCAGCTTCTAAATCTCTAAAACACGCTAGAGACATTTTTATAGATATTTGCCTATTCTCCAACAGGACGAAAAATTAAATGATATATTGAAAGAAGAACGTGGAACCTAAGGGGGAATTACCACTGGCAATTTCACCCAAATCACTTATAATAGAAAGACATGGTTCTGACAAACTTTTTTTTTTTGGGGAGGGGGGGGGGAGGGGGGGGGGGGCATGCTGCAATATGTGTAAGAGGGAAAGAAAAACAAAAGAATTTTGGGATCAGGATAAGACAAAATGCCACAGAACAAAGTCTTTTAATAATTGTAATTCCGATCATGTTGTGTACTGTATAGAGTGTTAATACTGTGAAAACTCGATGTAGGATGCACAACGAGGAAATTCTAAGTGAGAATTGCGTAGCACCTATAAGATATAACAAGAAGAAGTCACAATATGTCAGGAGAAGCTCGTCATGTTGTGGATGTTCACGATGGCAGCGCTTAGGGGGGGATTTATCAAGCCAAAAAGGTGTATTTTTTTGTGGAAAAGGCCAGATGTGAATACATTTATTTGCAAATGGCTGTTTTGTGAATAAATATTTGCATCTGGTCATTTTCCACCTGGTGAGCCAGGGGGACGGGGAGGGGGTGGAACGGGGGGTGCTTAATTTATCATTTTTCTCGCCGAACAATGATCAGGAAACCTAAACCAGCTCTGAGCTGGCGTAGGTTTCCTTGGCGCACACACTAGTGCATGGTGGAGTATTGGTGGGGGGATGGAGAGGATAAAGAGGAGACATCTCCCACTGAGGACAGCTTGTCCGTGTCTCTGGGCACTGTGGCTCACATGAGCACCTACATGCTGCTGTGTCTGCGCAATTATTGCCGAGTTGCCCACATTCTCACCAGTGCTGATTACTGGGTGGCCACCCTGCTGGATCCCCGGTACAAGGACAATATTCTGTCCTTAATTCCCTCAGTAGAGCGTGATAAAAAAAAAGTGAGAGTACAAGCAGAAGCTGGTACAGGCACTACTGTTGGAGTTGCCATCTGTTCCCAAAGAGGGCTCAGTGGAGGCACAAGGCCGAGGAGGAGGAAGTTACCAACACAGACTAAATAGCACTGTCCAAACGTCGCCCTCTATGCCTGGAAGGTGCTGGCCTGCCCTGCTGCAAATGTGCTTCTTGACTGGGTGTTTTGTGCAGTAATCCCCCCTCCCCCCAATAATGGTCTGAGAGATATGGCTGCCTATGTTTAAATTAATATGTATAAGTAGGAGGGGACGTATAAGCAAGTGGGAGGACAGTCCATTGAGGGACCCCCAGAGCACCAAACTGACTAATTTATATCTTTATTTCATCTATAACTGCTCAAAAAATGATGTCACATAGGGAAGTAAAAAGACCTGCTCCGGAATTACGGGTGGGTTCACACTGAGGAATTCAGTTGACATGTCAGTTCTTTCGGCAGAATCAGCCGGCCCATAGAATGGCGACTATAGAGCCGGCGGAAAGGCGCGCGTCTGTGAGTACGTACAGCCAGCGGAATTTTGCTGAGTTTATCCGCGAGAATTCCTCAGTGTGAACCCACCCTACCAGCTCTGTCACTACAGGTACAAAACAGCGGGTTCTTATGTACAAACCTGCTGATAATTTCCCTTTAAAACCATACATACTTTCCTCCACTCCCCACTGTCACCTAAAGACACAAATCAGGCCTGGGGCCTGTCAGCACATGATCATCTCACCATCTACATCTATGGGCAGATCCACATTGGTATTCCAGTTCTCCGGGACGGCAATATTATCAGCTACTTTAGTAAAAGTTACTGTGTCCCAACCATAGTGGGCAACCTATCCACCTAAATGGCTAATTCTTATATCTACCTGGTGGGTAAATTTACCAGTCTTGGTCCTGATGGTGGATCTGATGGACACTCAGACACAACTAAAAGAACAGCTAAGAGACTGACCCTTGCAACTCCTTCATGAACCACACTTTCCTCCAGTAATCTCTCCAGTGTTTTCATGTTCTGCTCATGTCTGGGTTTAGGTAATAAGATAATACACCGCAGAAATTTCCATTTTCCACCTTCTACAGTATCATAGAGGAGACATGGATCTCCTGGACATTTGCATCGGTGACATCATCCCCGAGGTGAAGCCATTTATCATCATTACGCTGCCCTCAGCCTCACGTATGTACGCAGCAGACATGGCAGGGACAATGTCAGCTGTACAGGTATTCTTGGTCACCATGATGGTCATCACCTGGATCTCAGGGGTCGCTCTCAGCTCCTCTGTAGTCATGGTCTATATCACTGAATGGAAGAAGAAGCGACAGATCAGTGTCTGTGATCGAATCTTCACCTTCATGGCTCTCACCAACCTTCTCCGACAGTCCTCCATCTCCATCAATGTTCTGACGTATCTGTTCTGGCTTCCACAGTTAGAGACTGACCGCGGTTTGATTATGATATGCGCTGTGATTTTTTCCTATTTAATCTATGACAATACCTGGCACTCGGCTTGGCTGGCCGGTTACTATTGTGTGATGCTGGTGAACTCTTCGCGTAGGTGCTTTGTTCTGCTGAAGCACCAGTTGTCTTCTTCAATGACTCAGCTGCTCATCGCAACGTCTGCAGCTTCGTTCCTAATTAACATTCCATATATGTGGACAGTGACTGTTACATTTCCTCATGATAATTCCTCAATGCCCAGAGAATTTACCTTCCAGAAGAACGAGCTCTTCATGGTTTTTAATGTTCTGTTTGGCTGCTGCCTCCCGTTTGTGGTGACTCTGGTGTGTATTGGGCTCAGTGTGGGCGCTCTGCTGCTGCACATATGGAGGATCAGGAGCAGCTCTTCTCAGTTCACATCTCCTCCTCAGCTTCAGGGTCATGTCCGAGCCGTCAGGACAATGATCCTTCATGTTTTCTTGAATGTGGCCCTCTATGTTCTAGTCATTGAAATGTTATCTCCTCCAGTCGGTGACATTTGGGAAGCTACTTTCTGGTCAGCCTTTATGGCTCATCCCTCTATACAAATCACCACAGTTATCATGGGAAGCACCAAATTAAAGAAAATAATTACTTTATGGGGACAAGGCAAAGCATAGGACTAGACCAGAGTAGTAAAAGGTGATCTGTCCATTAGAGGCATCCAGTCTCCTCAAAAGGTTCACGTTATTATAGGAGATGAGGTTCGAGAATAACCTCCCCCCACCTACTTGTCCTCCCCAATCGTTTCCTTCCTTTTCCTCTCAGTAATTTCTTGTTAAAAACAATCTCCTCCAAACCCCACTCAGTGCTGCTCCCGAGGGTCTTAGACTAGTTGAGGGTGCTCTTTGTGGCAGGATGGGTCTTAACGTTGAAGTTGTAACTTTTAGATTATATTTGTGCTCTAAAACATTTTATTTTTTAATAAATAAAATTGTATATAAGTAATGACAGTGTTTCCTCTATTACTTTTAAAAACCTACAGGGCTTGGCCCCTGTGGCCAGGTGCCTAATGCAGTAACCCAGGGGGGCCAGGTGGGGATTAGCAGGCATCGCTGAGGCACTTATCACGGTGGCCAGGAGTTGTATGTGCCCTCCCCTGGATGGACCAACACACACTTTTTAGCTAATACAGGTAAGGGTGTGGTGGGAGAGAAACGACAGAGTCCGTGACAGTACACAGTAACAGTGTCTTTAAATCAATAAGGTGCAAACAATACAGGAAATCTCGAGCTGGGTACTTGGAATATTACTGTTAGACTTTGAATACTTTATAAATTGCAGTTTCTCGCTGGCAGATATAGTTTTATAAAGTCTCGGAATACTTCAGGTTACTTGACTGTAGTGACTTGAATAACCGTAGTGACTTTGCTGACTTAAGTAACTTGCGGAGGTGACGATGAGCTGCAGATGTTGTTGCTGGGGCCCTATCCAGACCCTAGAGAACTCAGCTGTACAGGTATGAACATCCGCCTACTGCTGTCTGTGGCCACAGAGTGACACAAGAACAGGAACATAGGATTAGCTAAACAAACAGGGGCAAACATAAAAAAATTACACGTACATGGTTAACCCTTTACTTATTTTTCCTTTAGCTGTGCTATACAGTGCATAAGAGATAGTGGAGGGAAGGCAGAATGCAGTAGTGCCGACCTTTAGGTGTGCTAAAAGAGTAGTGGTACATTTGTTCCATCTAGGCTTAATATTTAAAGAGTTATATCTTAAAATTAAATTCACCTTGTAAAAAAAAAAATTAATTGAAATTTGAATTAAAAATTTCAAACTTAAATTAAAATGAAAAAAAAAAATAAAATAAATAATAATAATAATTACATTTCAAGATAAAATAAAATCCTCTGCCGTCAGATACTTTTTCTGAGGATCACACCAGGCTCTTGCCCATTTTTGATCCTTCACAAATGTCCACCATGCTTGGCATAGATATTGTCTTTGAGATCCAGGTCTTCCCACTTGTCCTCTCTTAGGGCCCTATTATACGGAGCCATAATCAGCCAATTTGGCCAATTATCGCTGCATGTAATCAGCTGATCGTTTCTTTAGGCCCAAACCTAAAAATTATCGGGCACCGACCGTGCATCACTACATGTAATAGCAATGCACGACATGGAGAGAAAGGAGCTGTTGCACCTCACACCTATGGCTGACTCTAATGTCTCTCGGCTACATTTAAAAAAACAATGCCAGGATGTTGGTATATAATTTGATCAAACCATGTTGCCCTATGTACCGCGTGCATGAGTCACTACACTAACTCCACACTGTGTCGGTCAGCGACCGCCAACCCTGCAAAGTGTGCACAAGCAGGGCAGGGGGGCCATAAAATGGCCCTGCAACTCCAATGTCACAGGACCAAACCCAAGGGGCCCCCCCGATACGCAGCAGGCACCACCGGTGGAGAAAGCTGCCACCAAGTAACACAAGTGTGAATATGATCTTGCTACTCACCATTGCTCCTGCAGGTAGAATGGGAAGGATAGGAGGGACTTGCCATGTGTGCACAGGTGCTGCCTGCTAATTGGGGTCACATGGGTCTTACAAAGGGGAGTGCAAACTGCTCAGAAACTACATGTAATAGCAATGCGTAGCCAGCGGCTGACAATTCTATAAACAGTATACATTACCCATCCACGCTCCAGGCCTCCTCCTGCATTCTGCTTCCTCCCTGGTCCCGTGAGCTGCAGCATTAGAGCGGCCTGTAAGAGCTGACAGGCCGCTTAACCAATCCCCAGCAATCGGCGGTCCTAGTCAGTGATTGGCTGAGCAGCATGCGAGCTCCCACAGGCCGCTCTGAAGCGGCAACGCACAGGACCGGGAAGGAAGCAGAGCACAGGAGGAGCCTTGGAGCGTGGATGGGTAATGTATACTGTTTGGACAAGGGCTGCAATATGCCCAGTAAACGAGCGCTGATTTAGTAGATCGTCGCTCATTTACAGTATTCATTGGGCCTCCATCAGCCCATATAATAGCACCATTAGATACTGATTCAGGGATTGAAAGTGCGCACATTCGAATTCCACGGCCCCTTAAAAGACTGTATTGTTATATATTCATCCCTACCTCCGAGAATATAAGACCAGGCCCTCATTATCAATTATAAGGAAGGTCACCACTAGGCCCCCACCATGAATTATATGGAGGTTCACCACCAGGCCCTCACTATCAATTATAAGGAAGGTCACCACCAGGGCCTCACTATCAATTATAAGGAAGGTCACCACCAGGCCCTCACCATCAATTATAAGGAAGGTCACCACCAGGCCCTCACCATCAATTATAAGGAAGGTCACCACTAGGCCCTCACCATGAATTATATGGAGGTTACCACCAGGCCCTCACTATCAATTATAAGGAAGGTCACCACCAGGCCCTCACTATCAATTATAAGGAAGGTCACCACCAGGCCCTCACCATCAATTATAAGGAAGGTCACCACTAGGCCCTCACCATGAATTATATGGAGGTTACCACCAGGCCCTCACTATCAATTATAAGGAAGGTCACCACCAGGCCCTCACCATCAATTATAAGGAAGGTCACCACCAGGCCCTCGCCATGAATTATAAGAAGGGTCACCACCAGGCCCTCAGCGTTAATTATAAGGAGGTTCACCACTAGGCCTTCACCGTGAATAATAAGGAGGGTCACCACCAGGCAGGAAAGTCACCACCAGGCCCTAGCCGTCAATTATAAGGAGGGTCAACACCAGGCCTTCACCGTGAATTAAAGGGTCACCAACAGGCCCTGACCACAAATTACAAGAAGGTTCACGACCAGGCCCTCATCACACATTATAAGGAAGTTTACTACCAGACCCTCGCCACAAACAAACTGTAAAGTCAATTTCAATATTAATTTTAAATTTTATTTTAAATTAAATTCAAAATTACAGTCAGGAACTGCAATTTGTTTTATTCAGTTTGAAGCCTAGAATTCACTCAGCTTATACTATTCTTAACCAACATTTTGGTTGCATTTGCAGCCTTCTACCCCTTTCTACACCCATTTTATAGCCATTTTTGTGGCCTAAAGTTTGGGTCCCCATGAACCCAAATATCTGGGGGTTTGCTCATAACTAGTAGCAGGTTATCCCCGCCTCACAGGATTTGCTCCACTTAATATAAAGGACAGCCATACGTGGAAGTGGAGCAGCGTTGTGTCTACTAGCCCGCCGGCACTGTGACTGAAGGTGTCTTCAACAAAACAAGGGCCTGTCCACCAAAATCCAATATCTGAGGGGCCATCTGATCAGAGAGGCCTGCCCACCAATATCCAATATCTGAAGGATCATCTGATCAGAGAGGCCTGCCCACCAATATCCAATATCTGAGGGGCCATCTGATCAGAGAGGCCTGTCCACCAATATCCAATATCTGAGGGGTCGTCTGATCAGAGAGGCCTGCCCACCAATATCCAATATCTGAAGGATCATCTGATCAGAGAGGCCTGCCCACCAATATCCAATATCTGAGGGGCCATCTGATCAGAGAGGCCCGTCCTCCAATATCTAATATCTGAGGGGTCGTCTGATCAGAGAGGCCCGTCCTCCAATATCTAATATCTGAGGGGTCGTCTGATCAGAGAGGCCCGTCCTCCAATATCCAAAATCTGAGGGGACGTCTGATCAGAGAGGCCCGTCCTCCAATATCTAATATCTGAGGGATCATCTGATCAGAGAGGCCTGTCCACCAATGTCAAATATCTGAGGGATCATCTGATCAGAGAGGCCCGTCCACCAATATCCAAAATCTGAGGGGACGTCTGATCAGAGAGGCCCGTCCTCCAATATCTAATATCTGAGGGATCATCTGATCAGAGAGGCCTGTCCACCAATGTCAAATATCTGAGGGATCATCTGATCAGAGAGGCCTGTCCACCAATATCCAAAATCTGAGGGGTCGTCTGATCAGAGAGGCCCGTCCACCAATATCCAATATCTATGGAATCGTCTGATCAGAGAGGCCCATCCACCAATGCCCATGCACGTCACACTAACGTTAGCCGAACATCACTCCACTGGTTCAGCCTAAAGTATAAGGTGTATGGGGCCTCCTGAGACTCCACTGACAGATGATGTACGTGGAGAGAAAGGTCAGTGTGACGCCATGCAGTCGTGTCTGTTACCTCCTGCTACCTACCTGCTGCAGGTCGCTCTGGTCTTCCGGCAGCTTCTTCTGCTCTGAGCTGGCCTCCTAGAGGATTGGGCTCCCTCTAGTGGCAGGCATGTGCCTGTTCACCTGTATTTATAGCTCAGCTCACAGCTTCTGGAGAATTCTAGGCTGTTCAGCTAAGGGTATATATATAAATGTGATGTCCTACCACCGGTGTTACAGTTAGATACACCCTTCGCAAAAGTCTGTACTTATTGTACTATTGTGGTGATGAAAGCAGTACTAAGTTTTGCCACTAGATGTCACTGTATTATGTATGTGTATTTGGAAGCCACACAGCTGAAGGATGTAAAGGGTTATTCAGGGGCTTTGCTAGGGTCCTAAAACATCCGGGCCCTCTGAGTGCCGTCGTATACGGTTAGTGAAGGAGCCCAGTGCAGAAGCTAGTGACCCCAATGACCGCTCTATTAGCCCAGCTCTATTGCTGCCACTCATAATAACTGCAGCTAAGCAGCCACAGGCAGCCACCCGCCCGGGGCTCCTGTCAGGGTCACTGTCATCGGTAGTGGTGCACAACACTGCCCAGGCAGCTCCTTTACAGCTCCCCTGTAGACACAGCCTCTGGGAGGTCTGCCCTAACTCCTATGTTCTAGGGGAACCTCTGGGAACTCCTACCAGATAACAATCTACAAAATGCAAAAACCTCATTCAGTGACTCACAGGTGACGTCTTCTTTCATCTGAGTTGTTCTCTTTCCCTTTCCTCTCCATCTGGCCCAGGCCTCCATGATGATTTTCTTCAGCTGCAATTCATCTCTTCAGAACCTGCCAGACAAAAATATTAGGCTCCGCACTTTTCCTTCAACTTCCTTCCCTTTTCCCCTCCTATAGGTTCCCATACATGAGTAATTCCACAGCCTGGTGTCAGTGAGTAGGTAGGTAAGTATGTTGCCCCCTGTATGTAGGATCCTCTGCTGTGCCCCCAAATAGTAATAATGCCAAGTGTTGTGCCCCATAGAGTGACACCATATACAGACCAGCACACACCATGACCACCACATAATGACTCTATATACACTATATACAGACCAATATTACCGCCATACAGTGATCACCACATAATGACCCTATATACAGACCAATATTATTACAATGTGGGGTAACTCAGCAGGGGACATTATTACTATATAGGGCACAGCAGGGGGCATTATTACCATATGAGGGTGCACAGCAGGGGGACATTTTACAATGTGGGGTAACACATCAGGAGGCATTAATACTATGGGGCACAACACTGAACATTATTACTATTTAGGGGCACAGCAGGGGATCCTACATACAGGGGGCAATACACTTACCTACCTACTCAATGACACCAAGCAGTGGAATTACTACTGTATAGGAGCCTATAGGAGAGGAAAAGGGAAGGAAGTTGTTGTATAAGTGCGGAGCCTAATATGTGTGTCTGGCAGGTTCTGAAAAGATGAATTGTAGCTGGAAGAAATCATCATGGTGGTCTGGGCCAGATGGAGAGGAAAAGGGAAAGAGAACGAGAACATTTCAGATCAAAGAAGACGTCACCTGTGAGTCACTGTATGAGGTTTTTGCATTTTGTAGAACGTTATCTGGTAGGAGTTCCCAGAGGTAAAAAAGGTTGGGAAACACTGGCTTAGAGGAGAGGAGCTAGGGCAGACCTCCCAGAGGCTGTGTGTACAGGAGGAGCTGTGAAGGAGCTGCCTGGGAAGTGGTGTGCACCACTACCGATGACAGTGACCCTGACAGGAGCCCAGGGCGGGTGGCTGCATGTGTCTGCTTAGTCGCAGTTATTATGAGTGGCGGCAATAGAGCAGGGCTAGCTAATAGAGCGGTCATTGGGGTTACTAGCGTCTGCACTGGGCTCCTTCGCTAACCGCTTATGACGGCGCTCAGAGGGCCCGGGCCCTGGATGTTTTAGGACCCTAGCAACGCCCCTGGTATCAGCCACAAGATTGGGGTTCCTAGGACCTCAGTAGAGCATAGCCTGGATCACGGCAGGGCAGGAGGTGATACTTGCTCTTGCTCATTATCCTGGCACCCGGTTGGCAGCGGTGACATCCGATACCCCTGACATTTGCATGGCTTTGCTGATCGCTCACTTGGCTGTGATATTACAGTCACACCTGAGCACACATTCAGGCAGAGCTTCTAGGGGCAGGATGCTGACGGGCTCAGACCTATTATACCTTCTCATGGCCATCATTCTACTGATTCCAGGGACTGCTCTGAATTCCATCATTGTCTCCTTCTACTTTAACCAGTGGAGGAAGAAGCAACGTTTCAGCGCCTGTAACCAGATCTTGCTCTCCACGGCTCTCACTAACCTGCTCCACCAGTGGCTCTCCGTCCTCATCAACCTGGCGTTTTTAGTGTTTATCATATGGCTTCAAATAAAAATCCTCTACTTGTGCTCATCCATGTTACTCTTCTACACCAGCTACATCTTCTTCTGGAACACCGCCTGGCTCTCCGCACAGTACTGCCTGAAGCTTGGCAATTACTCAAGTAGCTTCTGGGCTTGGCTGAGGGAGAAGTTCTCCTCTTCCATGACACAAGTCATCATCGCTTCATTCGTTTGGGTTTGGGTTACTAGTTTGCCAATGTTTTGGTCGGTGTCCTTGGTTAGGGTCAATGGGAGCTACTCTGGTGGTACAGCAGTGGACATCCCTACCCTGCTCCTCAGTGTCCTGCTGGGCTGTGTGCTGCCATTTCTCCTGACTCTCATCTGTATTGGCCTCAGTGTCATGTATCTTCTCCGACACATCAGGAGGATCAAACAGAATGAGGCCAAGTTCACCTCCTCTCCTCAAGTCAGTGGTCACATCCAAGCCGTCAGGACCATGATTGTCCATGTGCTTCTCAATGCTGCTCTACAGGTGGCCGTCACATGCAAGACTGTCCGTTCATTCACCACAACATCATTCACTTCTGGAACAGGAGTAATAGAAATCTTTGAGCTCCTGATCCTGCTATATCCTTCAGCCGAAGCGCTGATTATAATCCTGGGAAATCCCACCTTAAAGAAGAGACTACTGAGAAACCTGGAGAACTTCTACCCAAAGAAGTAGCATTCAGTCTATCTCCAGGCCTCTCTTTATCCCTCTCTTTCTCAGCCACCTCTCTGTCCATCTCTCTCTTTGGTCTGCCCTGTATGTGCCCGGATTCTTCTCTATACACAATACACTTTAAAGTTGGCTAAAAACATCAAGTCCATTATGGAGGGGGGTGGGGGGTGGGGAGATAAGGATCATGAAAGATATATAACGTATGATGGATTTGTGATTTTTTTTGTGATGTCTGTGGAATAAAAAAATATTGAACTTATATAACTGTTACTAATTCTGTGCTCTTTTTGGGTTTTTTTTATTGAAGCTTTTTGTAATAGAAAGGGGTTTTTTTTTAACATTTCTTCTTTTTTTTAGTTTTTTAATTTCTCCCATTAGGTTCACACTGCAATCCATTTTTTTTTTAAATCTGAGGTCGACCATGGATTTCTGCTGTGCCAGCGTTAACTGGTCTGGGTTGGAGTATCCTGCAAAAGGTGCTGGGGGCAGGGAGGTTCTGCAGGGGGGAAGGGAGGTCTTGTAAGCGGGGGCAGGAAGGTCCTGGGGGGGAGGAAGATCCTGGGGGGGGAGGGGGGCAGGAAGGTCCTGGGGGGGGGGGAGATCCTGTAGAGGGGGCAGGGAGGTCCTGTGGTGGGGCGGGGAGGTGCTGTAGGGGGGGGGGCAGGGAGGTGCTGTGGTGGGGCGGGGAGGTGCTGTGGTGGGGCGGGGAGGTGCTGTAGGGGGGGGCAGGGAGGTGCTGTGGTGGGGCGGGGAGGTGCTGTAGGAGGGGGGCAGGGAGGTGCTGTGGTGGGGTGGGGAGGTGCTGTAGGAGGGGGGGCAAAGAGGTGCTGTGGTGGGGCGGGGAGGTGCTGTAGGAGGGGGGCAGGGAGGTGCTGTAGGAGGGGGGGCAGGGAGGTGCTGTGGTGGGGCGGGGAGGTGCTGTAGGAGGGGGGGCAGGGAGGTGCTGTAGGAGGGGGGGCAGGGAGGAGCTGTGGTGGGGCGGGGAGGTGCTGTAGGAGGGGGGGCAGGGAGGTGCTGTAGGAGAGGGGGCAGGGAGGTGCTGTGGTGGGGCGGGGAGGTGCTGTGGTGGGGCGGGGAGGTGCTGTAGGAGGGGGGCAGGGAGGTGCTGTAGGAGGGGGGGCAGGGAGGTGCTGTGGTGGGGCGGGGAGGTGCTGTAGGAGGGGGGGCAGGGAGGTGCTGTAGGAGAGGGGGCAGGGAGGTGCTGTGGTGGGGCAGGGAGGTGCTGTGGTGGGGCGGGGAGGTGCTGTGGTGGGGCGGGGAGGTGCTGTAGGAGGGGGGGCAGGGAGGTGCTGTAGGAGGGGGGGCAGGGAGGTGCTGTAGGAGGGGGGGCAGGGAGGTGCTGTGGTGGGGCGGGGAGGTGCTGTAGGAGGGGGGGCAGGGAGGTGCTGTAGGAGGGGGGGCAGGGAGGTGCTGTGGTGGGGCGGGGAGGTGCTGTAGGAGGGGGGGCAGGGAGGTGCTGTAGGAGGGGGGGCAGGGAGGTGCTGTAGGAGGGGGGGCAGGGAGGTGCTGTGGTGGGGCGGGGAGGTGCTGTAGGAGGGGGGGCAGGGAGGTGCTGTAGGAGGGGGGGCAGGGAGGTGCTGTGAAGGGCAAAAAATGTGCATGAAATATGCTGCGAAACCAGAAAATAATCATATGCGCGACAACATTAAAAAAAAACCACAATTCTTTTTATTGGGGGGGCTTGGTTTTTACGCCGTGTGTCCTATGGTAAAACTGACTTGTTATGCATGTTCCTCAAGTCGTTACGATTACTATGATATATAACATGTATAACTTATATTGTATCTGATGGCCTGTAAAAAATTCAAACCATTGTTACCGAATATACGTTCCTTAAAATCGCTCCATTCCCGGCTTATAGCGCTTTTATCCTTTGGTCTATGGGGCTGTGTCAGGTGTCATTTTTTGCGCCATGATGTGATCTTTCTATCGGTACCTTGATTGCGCATATACGACTTTTTGATCGCTTTTTATTACAATTTTTCTGGATTTGATGCGACCAAAAATGCGCAAATTTGCACTTTAGGATTTTTTGGTACTGACGCCGTTTACCGTACGAGATCAGGAATGTGATTAATTAATAGTTCGGGCGATTACGAACGCGGCGATAGCAAACATGTTTATTTATTATAATTTATAAAATGGGAAAAGGGGGGTGATTCTGACTTTTATTAGGGGAGGGGATTTTTTATTAACAACTTTTTTTTTTTTACTCATATACTAGAAGCCCCCCTGGGGTTAGGGTTATTCCCCCCTGGGGTTAGGGTTATTTCTCCTGGGGTTAGGGTTATTCCCCCCTGGGGCTAGGGTTATTCCCCCCTGGGGTTAGGGTTATTCCCCCCCTGGGGTTAGGGTTATTCCCCCCCTGGGGTTAGGGTTATTCCCCCCCTGGGGTTAGGGTTATTCCCCCCCCCCCCCGGGGTTAGGGTTATTTCTCCTGGGATTAGGTTTATCCCCCCCCCCCCTGGGGTTAGGGTTATTTCTCCTGGGGTTAGGGTTATCCCCCCTGGGGTTACGGTTATTCCCCCCTGGGGTTAAGGTTATTTCTCCTGGGGTTAGGGTTATCCCCCCTGGGGTTAGGGTTATTCCCCCCTGGGGTTAGGGTTATTTCTCCTGGGGTTAGGGTTATTCCCCCCTGGGGTTAGGGTTATTTCTCCTGGGGTTAGGGTTATCCCCCCTGGGGTTAGGGTTATTCCCCCTTGGGGTTAGGGTTATTCCCCCTGGGGTTAGAGTTATCCCCCCCCTGGGTTTAGGGTTATTCCCCCCTGGGGTTAGGGTTATTCCCCCTGAGGGACCTCTAGTATAAGCACACTGATCTCTCATTGAGATCTATGCTGTATAGTTATACAGCATAGATAGATGAGATCAGTGTTCTGTTGCTTTTGGCTGCTGCAGCCAAAAGCAATAAAATGCCGAGCTGGGATCAGCGCCATTACGGCGCAGACCCCGGCCGGCACCAGAGACGGAGATCGCTCCTCCGTGACAACATCACAGGGGGGCGATCTTCCCACTAGACACCAGGGAATCGACTGCAGTAAGTCTTTAGATGCAGCTGTCAGCTTTGACAGCTGCATCTGAAGACTTAATAAGCGGGCACGGCGATCGGACCGTGCCCCTAATAGCCATGGCCCCGGGCTGCATGCCGCACCCGGCACCGCGGCGGTTCAGACCGCTCTGAACTCCCCCACTCGCGAGAGGACGTACAGTTACGTCCTCGTGCGGGAAGGGGTTAAGGAGGAGAGTGGAGATCGGGAATGTCAGAGGCTAAGGTGCCTGATCATGGGCTGATTGTGGGCAGCAGTGCCCGAGGTGTCTTGAGACTGAACACTTGGCAAGAGAGTGTACAGTTCACCGTCATATTTGTCTGATCTGCAGCCTCTTAAAGGGGTTATCCAGGATTAAAAAACATGGCAGCTTTCTTTCAGAAACAGCATGACACTTGTGTGATGGGTGTAAGAAACATGGGCACTTGTCTCGATAGCCTAGAGTGGTGTTGTTACCCACCCCCGGTCAGTTGGCATTCGGTCCCACAGGTTTAGATAGCTCAAGTATACGCTGGTGTAGGTGCAAAGGAATAGACAGAATCAAATGACTTAACCAGAATATCATCCGCTTACTCAGAACTTCAGAGCAATACGCAAAAATAGGTTTCTGCTTCAATAACAAAAGGTGCAGACAGGAGAGCGAAGAAGTGTGAAAGTGACTCTGTACCCACCAATATTCAGGCAGGTGAGGAATAGAAGAAATCCATCCAGTGGCATTCCTAATGATGAAGAGGGTGGGGAGCAGGGACGGAGGGGTGTGCCAATCCTAAGGCATGGGTACTCTAGGCCACGCCAGTTTGACACAGGGCTGCAAGTTTAAAAGTTGTTTTTTAGGACAATAACTGCATCACCTGCCGAATAGACCCCAGGACAGATCTTGGATTAAAAGCAGCTATCTGACGGTACAAGTGGTTTGGGGGGGAAAAATTGTGGGTACAGAGTCACTTTAAGCTGTGAACTGGAGAAAAGGAGCGTCCAAGGTAGCAGTATACTGCCTGGAATAGCGTAGCTGAGAGTAGTAGAGAAAAAGAAGAGGAGACCCTCCTAATCACATTTACTGAACCACCTAATGCCTTACAGTCTGGAGGTACCCGTCATGTGAGGGTAGTACAAGGCCCCAGGTCCCTTTGCTGGATTATCAAGGGTTAATTTCCTGAGCACCATGACGCCCCCAGCTGATGTTCCTCCTGGGCCTGGACCACTGAGGGTTAATCTCCTGAGCACCATGACGCCCCCAGCTGATGTTCCTCCAGGGCCTCTCAGAGACTTTACCTAAAGGAACCTTATACTGTCACTTCTTTATTACCTGCTGCACAGTTATAAGTAGTAAACTAACTCAACTATACCCAAAGACTCTGTGATTCTTCGCCTCCACCGACACAGCACACACCGCAACCATGTGACACTTCCACTTTCTGTGGGTGGCGGGTCCTACTATCCGGGAGGGTCATTACACCACTCTGGCCATCCGTGATCACATAACCCCAAGGGACACAGTAGCAGCCTGGCAGGACACTGACCACAGGGGAGAAGGCGTGCCATCGCACCTGTATGCCCACCAGGCACTGGCGTCACGTGACATCATCACCAGGTCCGGGCGTATCTCGGCCATCCACCACCGGAGTGGCATCACACTACAACACCTAGCAAGTGACCGGCCGTCCTCCGAAATAACATCACACCGGGGGTACACCACAATGACACCCCAGCTGATTACTCCAGGGCCTGGACCACTGAGGGTTAATCTCCTGAGCACCATGACGCCCCCAGCTGATGTTCCTCCTGGGCCTGGACCACTGAGGGTTAATCTGAGCACCATGACGCCCCCAGCTGATGTTCCTCCTGGGCCTGGACCACTGAGGGTTAATCTGAGCACCATGACGCCCCCAGCTGATGTTCCTCCTGGGCCTGGACCACTGAGGGTTAATCTCCTGAGCACCATGACGCCCCCAGCTGATGTTCCCCCTGGGCCTGGACCACTGAGGGTTAATCTCCTGAGCACTAATAATCTGCCCATCCTGCTGGTGGCTGTAAAGTGAGAACTGGTAGGACCAGTCAGGGAGCGGTATACACTCATATAGGATTATAGCGGATTACATGCGACATATCCCCCATTGTCACCAGGTAATCCATTATTCACCTCCCTGGTTATAATGTTTTCCCAGGTATCACAGCAGCTCTTCTAGGATTTATCCTGCAGGAGAGGGTCTGCTTCTGTGTTACTGATTACTGAGGGGGTCCGCAGACCCTGACTATGCCCAGCCCCCAGCCCCGCAGGCAATAGGAAGCCCCAGGTAATGCCTATAGGAAAAGCTGAGGGACTTACAGCCTGTAACTCAAACCCCACCAGCCACACTGGGTAATATAATCCTATAACCCATCTACCGACCACCCTGGTGTATAATAACCCATCTACAGACCACCCTGGTGTATAATAACCCATCTACAGACCACCCTGGTGTATAATAATCATATAAACCATCTACAGACCACCCTGGTGTATAATAATCCTATAACCCAACTACAGACCACCCTGGTGTATAATAATCATATAAACCATCTACAGACCACCCTGGTGTATAATAACCCATCTACAGACCACCCTGGTGTATAATAACCCATCTACAGACCACCCTGGTGTATAATAATCATATAACCCATCTACAGACCACCCTGGTGTATAATAATCATATAAACAATCTACAGACCACCCTGGTGTATAATAACCCATCTACAGACCACCCTGGTGTATAATAACCCATCTACAGACCACCCTGGTGTATAATAACCCATCTACAGACCACCCTGGTGTATAATAATCATATAAACCATCTACAGACCACCCTGGTGTATAATAATCATATAAACAATCTACAGACCACCCTGGTGTATAATAATCATATAAACCATCTACAGACCACCCTGGTGTATAATAACCCATCTACAGACCACCCTGGTGTATAATAACCCATCTACAGACCACCCTGGTGTATAATAACCATATAACCCATCTACAGACCACCCTGGTGTATAATAATCATATAACCCAACTACAGACCACCCTGGTGTATAATAACCCAGCTACAGACCACCCTGGTGTATAATAATCATATAAACCATCTACAGACCACCCAGGTGTATAATAATCATATAAACCATCTACAGACCACCCTGGTGTATAATAATCATATAAACCATCTACAGACCACCCTGGTGTATAATAACCCATCTACAGACCAACCTGGTGTATAATAATCATATAAACCATCTACAGACCACCCTGGTGTATAATAATCATATAAACCATCTACAGACCACCCTGGTGTATAATAATCATATAAACCATCTACAGACCACCCTGGTGTATAATAATCATATAACCCATCTACAGACCACCCTGGTGTATAATAACCATATAAACCATCTACAGACCACCCTGGTATATAGTAATCCCATAACCCATCTACAGACCACCCTGGTATATAATAACCCATCTACAGACCACCCTGGTGTATAATAACCCATCTACAGACCACCCTGGTGTATAATAACCCATCTACAGACCACCCTGGTGTATAATAATCATATAAACCATCTACAGACCACCCTGGTATATAATAACCCATCTACAGACCACCCTGGTGTATAATAACCCATCTACAGACCACCCTGGTGTATAATAATCATATAAACCATCTACAGACCACCCTGGTGTATAATAACCCATCTACAGACCACCCTGGTGTATAATAATCATATAAACCATCTACAGACCACCCTGGTGTATAATAACCCATCTACAGACCACCCTGGTGTATAATAATCATATAAACCATCTACAGACCACCCTGGTGTATAATAATCATATAACCCATCTACAGACCACCCTGGTGTATAATAACCCATCTACAGACCACCCTGGTGTATAATAATCATATAAACCATCTACAGACCACCCTGGTGTATAATAATCATATAAACCATCTACAGACCACCCTGGTGTATAATAATCATATAAACCATCTACAGACCACCCTGGTGTATAATAACCCATCTACAGACCACCCTGGTGTATAATAATCATATAAACCATCTACAGACCACCCTGGTGTATAATAACCCATCTACAGACCACCCTGGTGTATAATAACCCATCTACAGACCACCCTGGTGTATAATAACCCATCTACAGACCACCCTGGTGTATAATAATCATATAAACCATCTACAGACCACCCTGGTGTATAATAATCATATAAACCATCTACAGACCACCCTGGTGTATAATAACCCATCTACAGACCACCCTGGTGTATAATAACCCATCTACAGACCACCCTGGTGTATAATAACCCATCTACAGACCACCCTGGTGTATAATAACCCATCTACAGACCACCCTGGTGTATAATAACCCATCTACAGACCACTCTGGTGTATAATAACCCATCTACAGACCACCCGGGTGTATAATAATCATATAACACATCTACAGACCACCCTGGTGTATAATAATCATATAACACATCTACAGACCACCCTGGTGTATAATAACCCATCTACAGACCACCCTGGTGTATAATAACCCATCTACAGACCACCCTGGTGTATAATAATCATATAAACCATCTACAGACCACCCTGGTGTATAATAACCATATAACCCAACTACAGACCACCCTGGTGTATAATAACCCATCTACAGACCACCCCGGTGTATAATAATCATATAACCCATCTACAGACCACCCTGGTGTATAATAATCATATAAACCATCTACAGACCACCCTGGTGTATAATAATCCTATAACCCATCTACAGACCACCCTGGTGTATAATAACCCATCTACAGACCACCCTGGTGTATAATAAGCCATCTACAGACCACCCTGGTGTATAATAACCCATCTACAGACCACCCTGGTGTATAATAATCATATAACACGTCTACAGACCACCCTGGTGTATAATAAGCCATCTACAGACCACCCTGGTGTATAATAACCCATCTACAGACCACCCTGGTGTATAATAACCCATCTACAGACCACCCCGGTGTATAATAATCATATAACCCATCTACAGACCACCCTGGTGTATAATAATCATATAAACCATCTACAGACCACCCTGGTGTATAATAAATATAACAGCTGTACAGCTGTAGTCAGCCTATACCTATCCTCACAGCTGTAGTCAGTCTATACCTATACCTATCCCCACAGCTATAGTCAGTGTATCCCTATACCTATCCCCACAGCTGTAGTCAGTCTATACCTATACCTATCCCCACAGCTATAGTCAGTGTATCCCTATACCTATCCCCACAGCTGTAGTCAGCCTATCCCTATACCTATCCCCACAGCTATAGTCAGTGTATCCCTATACCTATCCCCACAGCTATAGTCAGCCTATCCCTATACCTATCCTCACAGCTGTAGTCAGCCTATCCCTATACCTATCCCCACAGCTATAGTCAGCCTATCCCTATACCTATCCCCACAGCTATAGTCAGCCTATCCCTATACCTATCCCCACAGCTATAGTCAGCATATCCCATACCTCCCAACCGTCCCGGATTTCGCGGGACAGTCCCGTTTTCGGGGTGCTGTCCCGCGGTCCCGGAACGGCCCCCCATGTCCCGCATTATATGTGGCCCCAGCGGAAAAAAACAATAAACCAGTAACTCACCTGTCCTCCGGTCCCAGCAGCTCCTCTCCCGGCAGAGCGCGCACTCCCGTCATCCTCCGGGGCGAGCAGCGGGGTACAGAGACACTGACTGTGCCGGAAGTGACCTGCAGCCTCTATCAGGAATCACTTCCGGTACAGTCAGTGTCTGTATACCCCGCTGCCCGCCCCGGAGGATGACGGGAGTGCGCGCTCTGCCGGGAGAGGAGCTGCTGGGACCGGAGGACAGGTCAGTTACTGGTTTATTGTTTTTTTCCGCTGGGGCCACACTAATGGGGGGTATTGGCTACTCTGTAGGGCGCTATATGGGGTATTGGCTACTATGTGGGGCAATATATGGGGGTATTGGCTACTCTGTAGGGCGCTATATGGGGTATTGGCTACTATGTGGGGCAATATATGGGGGTATTGGCTACTCTGTAGGGCGCTATATGGGGTATTGGCTACTATGTGGGGGGATTGGCCACTATGTGGGGCACTATATGGGCATTGGCTACTATGTGGGGCATATTTGGGGGATTGGCTACTATGTGGGGCATAAATGGGGCATTGGCTACTATGTGGGCACTCTATGGGGGATTGGCTACTATGTGGGGCACTATATGGAGGGATTGGCTACTATGTGGGGCACTATATGGGGGCAAAGGCTAGTATGTGGGGCACTATATGGGGGCATTGGATACTATGTGGGGCACTATATGGGGGCATTGGCTACTATGTGGGGCACTATATGGGGGCATTGGATACTATGTGGGGCACTATATGGGGGATTGGACACTATGTGGAGCACTATGTGGGGGATTGGTTTCTATGTGGGGCACTATATGGGGATTGGACACTATGTGGGACACTATATGGGGGCATTGGATACTATGTGGGGCACTATATGGGGGCATTGGATACTATGTGGGGCACTATGTGGGGGATTGGATTCTATGTGGGGCACTATGTGGGGGATTGGACACTATGTGGGGCACTATGTGGGGGATTGGTTTCTATGTGGGGCACTATATGGGGATTGGACACTATGTGGGGCACTATATGGGGGATTGGATACTATATAGGGCATTTTTGGCGGGATTGGATACTGTATAAGGCACTATTCAGTCAGCAGCATGTGGTGACTAGGGGAGTGGCTATGGAGGGTTGCTATGGGGGGCGTGGCTATGGAGGGTCGCTATGAGGGCGTGGCTATGGGGACCACGGCGCACATGTCCCTCTTTGCTCTTTGCAAAAGTTGGGAGGTATGTATCCCTATACCTATCCCCACAGCTATAGTCAGCCTATCCCTATACCTATCCCCACAGCTGTAGTCAGCCTATCCCTATACCTATCCCCACAGCTATAGTCAGCCTATCCCTATACCTATCCCCACAGCTATAGTCAGCCTATCCCTATACCTATCCCCACAGCTATAGTCAGTCTATCCCTATACCTGTCCCCACAGCTATAGTCAGTCTATCCCTATACCTACCCCCACAGCTGTAGTCAGCCTATACCTATACCTATCCCCACAGCTATAGTCAGTCTATACCTATCCCCACAGCTGTAGTCAGCCTATCCCTATACCTATCCCCACAGCTATAGTCAGTCTATCCCTATACCTATCCCCACAGCTATAGTCAGTCTATCCCTATACCTATCCCCACAGCTATAGTCAGTCTATACCTATACCTATCCCCACAGCTATAGTCAGTCTATACCTATCCCCACAGCTATAGTCAGTCTATACCTATCCCCACAGCTATAGTCAGCCTATCCCTATACCTATCCCCACAGCTGTAGTCAGCCTATCCCTATACGCAGGGCCGGCTCCAGCTTTTTGTGGGCCCTTGGGCGACAGAGCCTCGGCGGGCCCCTTTGAGGAGCAAATCATGGAGAGACAGGAGAGGAAAGATTTGCAGCAGAAGAAACATGCGGCTGCTGCATATCTTTCTCCTCCTGTATCTCCTGATCTCTGCAGTAGTCAGGACTCTGGAGGAGTCAGACACAGTGACAGGATTATATATATATATATCATGCTGGTGCTGCTAGTTCTCTAGTATACAGCTCCTTCTGTGTGTGTGTGTGTGTGTGTATATATATACATACACACACACAGAGCAGGAGCTGTATACTAGAGAACTAGCAGCACCAGCATTATATATATATATATATATATATATATATTTATTTATTTATAATATGAACATGGTAAGACCTCTAGTTCTCCTATATTCAGGCCCTGCAGTGATATACAGTGTGTGTGTGTATATATATATATATATATATATATACACACACACACACACACACTGTATATCACTGCAGGGCCTGAATATAGGAGAACTAGAGGTCTTACCATGTTCATATGATAGATAGATAGATAGATAGATAGATAGATAGATAGATAGATAGATAGATAGATAGATAGATAGATAGATAGATAGATAGATAGATAGATAGATAGATAGATAGATAGATAGGGAGATAGATAGATAGATAGGAGATAGGAGATAGATAGATAGATAGATAGATAGGAGATAGGTAGATAGATAGATATCAACAGAATTTCCGCAGCACAACTTGTGTTGAAAAAACTTGTGTTCTTTATTCCATGTATAAGTGCAAAGAAAACATGCGTGCAGCACAGCAAAAAATCGAAGTACGATGCGACGTTTCGGTGACCTCCGTCACCCTTTTCAAGCATACTTCTAAGTGTACAACTTCCTCCTTTTATACAAACATCCGTGATTATCTAACAAATCTCATAGGTGAATATAAGTGTCCATCAAAGCAATGTGTGTGTTCATCCACGTAATCAGTGTTTAATTCATCAGCTGTTTAAGGTACGCCCACTCCTTCTTGGCGTACAAGTATTTCGTCCATACGGTATTTAATCAGTGTTCAAAACCGTGCATTTCTTAGTGATGTATAAAAAAAATCATACTTGAGTAGGTTCAGAAAAGTCCATATATCAGAATTAATCATTTCCCATGACGTCTGAACTCACCACTCTTCTTATTCAGCATACTACGGGAGCAAAGATGCAGCAAATAAACAAGGAGATTCCCCTGTGACGTATCGGGATTACCCTTATTCGTCATCAGTGACCGTCTAGGGGGCGTGAGGTTAGTATCATTCAGGTCAATCGTTGGTACCGATAATAAAGTGGAAATAATTCACCTCGGGTGCCTTCTATACAGCAACGCTGCATCACTAGAGACATCCTTTAGGCTTCCTTCTCCACATTATCAGGTCCTAAGCCCCTCCGGGCTGTATGTACGATCGTCCAAGTATAGAAAAACCGCACGTCCCTCAGGTCCATGTGAACAATGTTTTATATTCTTATTTGATTATCCTCCCTCCGCTGAAATGGTGAGTTCGTCGGTCTGGGCCAGTCCAATCATCTCCATCTGTAGGAAATATAGACAGTAAGATAAGTACATGGAGGTAATGGTACATAAAAGTATACTGCTGGAAGCACAGACATAAACACTAGTTCATGAGGACATGTTCACCTTTTCATATATTTGGATGTTTTATATTCTACATTTAGGCCAAAGGGGCCTAATGCCTCTGTTTCAAATATCCACTTTAGTTCTCTTTTTCTCAAAATTAAATGTCTGTCTCCTCCTTTATCTAAGGGGGGAATGCGGTCCACAATCATGCATTTCAGATCTCGCTCAGCGTGTCCTGCATCTACAAAATGTTTCGAGACAGGTAGGTCCTGTTTGCCACTCCTGATCGTGTACCTGTGCTGGTTTAATCTCGTTTTAAAGTCATAGGATGTTTCTCCTACATATATTTTATTGCACGGGCACCATAAGATGTAAACTACCCAATCCGAGTTACATGTCAAATAATGTTGTATATTAAATGTTTGTCCAGTATGTGGATGGATAAATTTGGGTCCTTTAACCATGTATCTGCAATTAATGCAGTTTAAACATGGATATGACCCTGTCTTTTTTATGGATGTCAAACTTTGTTGTACAGTCCTTTTCTTGCTCACATCTGTTTTCACCAATTTATCTTTCAGGTTCGATACCCGCCTATACGAAGCCAAGGGGGGTGTTTGAAACTCTGGAATTTGTGAGTATGTCTTTTTAATCATGTACCAGTGTTTGTTGATAATTCTAACGATTTTTGGAGAAAAATGTGTGAACGTTGTGATGAACGGTATTCTACATATATCTTTGTCCTTTGTCCTTTCCTGTAACAATGTTTCCCTGTCCATTTGTGTCACTTCATGTCTACTATGTTCCAACACATCCCTAGGATATCCCCTCTGTTGGAACTGCTCACACATTCTATCCAAGGAATTTTCTAAGTCCTCTGCCTGGTCTGTTATTCTTACTGCCCTCAACATCTGGCTTTTAGGTAAGGATCTCTTCATCTTAGGTGGATGGCAGCTCTGATATTGTAACATGTTGTTGCAATCTGTTTCTTTTGTGTATAGTTTAGTCACCAGCCGTCTTTCTGTCTTTATCACTGTTACGTCCAAATAATGTATGGATTGTTTGTCATATGTCATCGTAAATTTTATCGTTTTGTCTATCGTATTTAAATACTCCAAAAACCTCTGTAGTGATGTCATGTCTCCTGTCCATACCAAAAACACGTCATCGATAAAACGTTTCCACAATAATACATGTGCAAAATATGGGGAAGTGTAAATGCAGAGTTCTTCTAATTGAGCTACTACGATATTTGCATATGTAGGTGCTGCATTCGCCCCCATAGCCACGCCCCTAGTTTGCATATACCATTTGTCATCAAACCTAAAGTAATTGTATGTTAGTACTACTTCCAATAGTCTTAAGATGAAGTCCTTCTCCTTCTCCTTTAGTCCAAGTGTGTCTAAAGCCATGCTGATCGCTCTCAATCCCATTGTCTGTTCTATTGATGTGTATAGACTTGTTATGTCCATGGTGACCAGGATTGCTGTGTCTGGTATATTCAGATCTCTGATTTCTCTAAGGAAATGTGATGTGTCTTTAATATACGAGTTTGCTTTTGTCACCAGCGGTCTCAATACCTTATCCAAAATTATCGATACGTGACTAAAAATCGAGTCACGTCCCGATACAATTGGCCTCCCTGGTGGTCTAGTGAGATGTTTATGGATTTTGGGCAAAAAGTACAAACATGGTGTTCTAGGACAATTCACAATTAGATATTCACCCATTTTTTCATCTATAATGTCATTCATTACACCCTCGTTTACAATTCCTTCAATTATTTTTGCAATTTTGAACTTAGGGTCTCCAGTAAGTAATTGGTACACTTCCCTATCACCCAACTGTTTGTTTGCTTCCTCCATGTATAGCTCTCTGTCCATGACCACTATCGCCCCACCCTTATCGGCTGGTTTGATAATAATCCTGTGGTCATGGATCAGAGAGCTAAGTGCTTTGAAGTCCTGTGATGTCATGTTGGGAAAAATTACCTCCCCTTTATCATGTAGGTTTTGTAGTTTTTTTACTTCAATCTTAATCAATTTATGATATGCTTCAATAGTTGGTGATATATTGGTAGGGTTAAATGTGCTCTCTAATTTTAAGTTTAGAGCCTGTAAAGAGAGTTTTTTGTTAGTACATACAGATTGGTCAGTATTCACACCTGCGGTCTTATTAATGTCAAACCACACTTTTAGATTCAAACGGCGAATAAAGTCAGAAATATCAAGATCTAAATTGAACCAGTCTATTGTTTGACTTGGGCAAAAATTAAGTCCCTTGTTTAACAGTCTCAATTGATCAGATGTAAGTGTAATACAAGAGATATTTACCACATTTTGTGTTACTTCTTTCTCGTGGTCGATCTCGACGCCTGTGTGCGGCTTCCCCTCTGTGCTTTGCCTTTTCCGACCTCTGTTTCTTTTCTTTCCTCCTCGTCTTTTCTTGATGTATCGTGTTTCTCCTTGT